>NW_026278601.1:0-6388 GCF_023373465.1 Oncorhynchus keta | reverse complement strand
CATTACATTTACATTACATTTAAGTCATTCAGCAAGACGCTCTTATCCAGAGCGACTCTACAGAATTGGTGCGTCTCGCCTTATGCACGACATCCAGTGGAACAGGCCACTTTACAATAGTGAATCTAAATCTTTTATAGGGGAGGGGGTGAGAAGGATTACTTTATCCCATCCTAGGTATTCCTTTAAAGAGGTGGGGTTTCAGGTGGCTCCTGGGAGGTGGTGATT
Source organism: Oncorhynchus keta (assembly GCF_023373465.1). Taxonomy (NCBI): domain Eukaryota; kingdom Metazoa; phylum Chordata; class Actinopteri; order Salmoniformes; family Salmonidae; genus Oncorhynchus; species Oncorhynchus keta. The sequence goes on along the minus strand of NW_026278601.1, from coordinate 6,160 downwards.
GACCCGCCGAACCAGGCGTCATGGAGGGAGCTTGTTCTCACCATTGGGGGCGCCAGAGCAGCGAACAAGCTTTGACTGGGCTGAGCGGGAACTGTACTCTCTCTTTAGGTGGTAGGGAGGCGAGCAGGCCAGAGGTGGATGAACGCGCAGTGCCCTTTGTTTGGGTGTAGGGCCTGATCAGAGCCTGAGGTACTGAGGTGCCGCTCCCTCAGCTCCGTAGGCAAGCACCATGGTCTTGTAGCGGATGCGAGCTTCAACTGAAGCCAGTGGAGAGAGCGGAGGAGCGGGTGACGGAGAGAACTTGGGAAGGTTGAACACCAGACGGGCTGCGGTGCGTTCTGGGATGAGTTGTAGGGGTTTAATGGCACAGGCAGGGAGCCCAGCCAACAGCGAGTTGCAGTAATCAAGACGGGAGATGACAAGTGCCTGATTAGGACCTGCGCGCTTCCTGTGTGAGGCAGGGTCGTACTCTATGGATGTTGTAGAGCATGAACCTACAGGAACGGGACACCGCCTGATGTTAGTTGAGAACGCCAGGGTGTTGTCCAGGATCACGCCAAGGTTCTTAGCGCTCTGGGAGGAGGACACAATGGAGTTGTCAACCGTGATGGCGAGATCATGGAACGGGCAGTCCTTCCCCCGGGAGGAAGAGTGAGCCCGTCTTTCGAGTGTTCAGCTGAGGTGGTGATCCGCTCATCCAGCACTGGTATGTCTGCCAGACATGCAGAGATGCGATTCGCTCACCGGGTCATCAGAAGGGGAAAAAGGAGAAGATTAATTGGTGTGCTCGTCCGTGCATAGCAATGATAGGAGAGACCATGTGAGGTACATGACAGAGCCAGGTGACTTTGGGTGGGCAGGCAGCTTGAGAATAGGGAGAGGGCCCAGAACAGAGCCCTGGGGGACACCAGTGGTGAGAGCGCGGGTGAGGAGAGCGGATTCTCTGCCAACGCCACCTGGTAGGAGCGACCTGTCAGGGTAGGACTGAATCCAAGCTGCAGCTAGCTGCAGATGCCCAACTCGGAGAGGGTGGAGGAGGAGGATCTGACGAGATCACAGTAATCAAGGCAGCCGATAGGTCTGGGAAGGATGAGAGCAGAGGACAACAGTCAGGAAGTTAAAGCTAATCAAAATGCGGTCTTCCAAATGGACAATGACCCCAAGCATACTTCCAAAGTTGTGAAAAATGGATTAAGGACAACAAAGTCAAGGCCATCACAAAGCCCTGATCCTATAGAAAATGTGTGGGCAGAACTGAAAAAGCGTGTGCGATCAAGGAGGCCTACAAACTTAACTCAGTTACACCAGCTGTCAGGAGGAATGGGCCAAAATTCACCCTACTTATTGTGGGAAGCTTGTGGAAGGCTACCCAAATCGTTTGACCTAAGTTAAACAATTTAAAGGCAATGCTACCAAATACTAATTGAGTGTATGTAAACTTCTGACCCACTGGGAATGTGGTGAAAGAAATAAAAGCTGAAATAAATCATCTCTCTACTATTACTCTGACATTTCACATTCTTAAAATAATGTGGTGATCCTAACTGACCTAAGACAGGGCATTTTTACTAGGATTAAATGTCAGGAATTGTGAAAAACTGAGATTAAATGTATTTGTAAACTTCCGATTGAACTGTACATCAATAGAAATGACAATATTCTAGAAAGCAGGCAGCAGTCGCCTCCACAGTACAACTGTTCTGTCTTCCTGTCATCCATTTGAGTTGCTCAGTGAGCAGGAGAATGTGAAACAGTGAACACTATGGCCTGTCTGTCACCCTGCTGCCTGTGGCAGTCGCACTAATAACAAGGCTTCCTTAACAGGGATATGATCTGCCCTGTTCCTCCACACTGCCCTGTCACCACAGTTAAAAAGGAGAAGAGACAGAAATAGACAGAGAGAGAAAGAGGGCAGGAAAGAGAGATCCATGTCCTTAGCTGGCTGGCTGTCACTTGGTGGGTGGGTGGGTGGGTGGGGGGGGTGGGTGGGTGGGTGGGTGGGTGGGTGGTGGGTGGGTGTGTGTGTGTGTGTGTGTGTGTGTGTGTGTGTGTGTGTGTGTGTGTGTGTGTGTGTGTGTGTGTGTGTGTGTGTGTGTGTGTGTGTGTGTGTGTGTGTGTGTGTGTGTGTGTGTCCTGACTCTTCTGCAGCAGCCCAGCCCTGTCACTGTCAGGCTCCTAATGGAGCTGCCTGTGGGACAGCACTTTATTATCTCAGTGGCACTGTCAATAGCAGAACCATCAGTCACCGGGCTGTCCGTCTGTCTACTGTGCTCTGGGCCACAGCCACCACCACCCACTGCCCCGCCAGGCTCACTGTCACTGTCAACACCACACCAGCCAGCCACACGTCAACATAACAAGGACAGAGGGAGAGGCCCTGACACAGTGGCTACTTTAGTGTGTGTATGACAGAGAGTGAGGAATTGATTGAAGAGGTGTGTGTTTTGGAGTGTGGAACTGTTGTATTTTCAGTGTTGATGTACTGTGTATGGGTGATGGTGTTTGAACGCTGTGAATACTTTAATAAGACATCTCTCTACTGGTAGTGTGTTCATGTGAATACTTTAATAAGACCACTCTCTACTGGTAGTGTGTTCATGTGAATACTTTAATAAGACCACTCTACTGATAGTGTGTTCATGTGAATATCTTTAATAAGACCACTCTCTACTGGTAGTGTGTTCATGTGAATACTTTAATAAGACCACTCTACTGGTAGTGTGTTCATGTGAATACTTTAATAAGACCACTCTACTGGTAGTGTGTTCATGTGAATACTTTTAATAAGACCACTCTACTGGTAGTGTGTTCATGTGAATACTTTAATAAGACATCTCTCTACTGGTAGTGTGTTCATGTGAATACTTTAATAAGATCACCTCTACTGGTAGTGTGTTCATGTGAATACTTTAATAAGACCACTCTACTGGTAGTGTGTTCATGTGAATACTTTTAATAAGACCACTCTACTGGTAGTGTGTTCATGTGAATACTTTAATAAGACCACACTCTACTGGTAGTGTGTTCATGTGAATACTTTAATAAGACCACTCTACTGGTAGTGTGTTCTATGAATACTTTAATAAGACCATCTCTACTGGTAGTGTGTTCATGTGAATACTTTTAATAAGACCACTTCTACTGGTAGTGTGTTCATGTGAATACTTTAATAAGACCACACTCTACTGGTAGTGTGTTCATGGGAATACTTTAATAAGACCACTCTACTGGTAGTGTGTTCATGTGAATACTTTAATAAGACCACACTCTACTGGTAGTGTGTTCATGTGAATACTTTAATAAGACCACTCTACTGTTAGTGTGTTCATGTGAATACTTTAATAAGACCACTCTACTGGTAGTGTGTTCATGTGAATACTTTAATAAGACCACTCTACTGGTAGCTACAGTACAAGCACAGTTATTTCTAGGAAAAGTGTTGTAGTTATCTGCACAAGGCTAGATCTTTATTATCTTGTCACCCCTCGCTACTGCCCTACAGTTGTGGCCAAAAGTATTGAGAATGACACAAATATTAATTTCCACAAAGTTTGCTGCTTCAGTGTCTTTAGATATTTTTGTCAGATGTTACTATGGAATACTGAAGTATGATTACAAGCATTTCATAAGTGTCAAAGGCTTTTATTGACAATTACATGAAGTTGATGAAAAGAGTCAATATTTGCAGTGTTGACCCTTCTTTTCAAGACCTCTGCAATCCACCCTGACATGCTGTCAATTAACTTTTGAGCCACATCCTGACTGATGGCAGCCCATTCTTGCATAATCAATGCTTGGAGTTTGTCAGAATTTGTGGGTTTTTGTTTGTTCACCCGCCTCTTGAGGATTGACCACAAGTTCTCAATGGGATTAAGGTCTGGGTAGTTTTCTGGCCATGGACCCAAAATATAGATGTTTTGTTCCCCGAGCCACTTAGTTATCACTTTTGCCTTATGGCAAGGTTCTCCATCATGCTGGAAAAGGCATTGTTCGTCATCAAACTGTTCCTGGATTGTTGGGAGAAGTTGCTCTCGGAGGATGTATTGGTACCATTCTTTATTCATGGCTGTGTTCTTAGGCTCATTGCGCAGCTTCCACAGACCAGGGTCCCGGCAGCCGAGGGCTGGACATGGAGGGAAACCCCCGCCTCTGCGGACCTGGCAACCCTTCGCTCCCTCCTTCTCTACATTTTCCTCTTCTGTCTCTGCCAAGAAGCCACTTCTACCACTCTAAATTCCAAGCTTCTGCCTCTAACCCTAGGGAAGCTCTTTGCCACCTTCTCCTCCCTCCTGAACCCTCCTCCCCCTCCCCTCCTCCTCTCTGCAGATGACTTCACAACCATTTTGAAAAGAAGGTCGACGACATCCGGACCTCGCTTGCTGGGAGCCAACGACACCGCTGGTTCTGCTCACACTGCCCTACTCCTGTGCTCTGACCTCTTTCTCCCTCTCTCTCCAGATGAAATTCAAGGTTTTGTGACGGCCGGCCGCCCAACAACCTGCCCGTCGACCTTATCCCTCTCTCTTATCTGCACCATTTCTGGAGACCTTCTCCTTACCTCACCTCGCTCATCAACTCATCCCCTGACCACTGGCTACGCCCTTCCAGTCCTCAAGAGAGGTTGCACCCCTTCTGAAAAAACCTACACTCAATCCCTCCGATGTCAGCAACTACGGCAGACCAGTATCCCTTCTTTCTTTTCTCCAAAACTCTTGAACGTGCCGCCCTGGCCAGCTCTCCCGCTATCTCTCTGAATGACCTTCTTGATCCAAATCAGTCAGGTTTCAAGACTAGTCATTCAACTGAGACTGCTCTTCTCTGTATCACGGAGGCGCTCCGCACTGCTAAGTAACTCTCTCTCCTCTGCTGCTCATCCTTCTAGACCCCATCGAAGGCCTTCGATACTGTGAACCATCAGATCCCCTTCCACCCTCTCCGGGAAGTTGGGCATCTCCGGCGCGGCCCACGCTTGATGAGCTCCACCGGATAGGTCGCCTTACTAGGTGGCGGGTTATAGTTCCGCCTCACCACGCGCTCTTACCACTGGTGTCCCCAGCTCTGTTCTAGGTCTTCCTATTCTCGCTATACACCAAGTCACTTGGCTTCTGCTGGCAACCTCACATGGTTCTCCTATCATTGCTATGCAGACGACACACAATTAATCTTCTCCTTTCCCTCTTCTGATGACCAGGTGGCGAATCGCATCTCTGCATGTCTGGCAGACATATCAGTGTGGATGACGGATCACCACCTCAAGCTGAACCTCGGCAAGACGGAGCTGCTCTTCCTCCCGGGAAGGACTGCCCGTTCCATGATCTCGCCATCACGGTTGACAACTCCATTGTGTCCTCCTCCCAGAGCGCTAAGAACCTTGGCGTGATCCTGGACAACACCCTGTCGCTCTCAACTAACATCAAGGCGGTGGCCCGTTCCTGTAGGTTCATGCTCTACAACATCCGCAGAGTACAACCCTGCCTCACACAGGAAGCGGCGCAGGTCCTAATCCAGGCACTTGTCATCTCCCGTCTGGATTACTGCAACTCGCTGTTGGCTGGGCTCCCTGCCTGTGCCATTAAACCCCTACAACTCATCCAGAACGCCGCAGCCCGCCTGGTGTGTCAACCCTTCCCTGCCCTTCACGCCACCTGCTCCCTCCAAGCTCTCCAGCCTGGCTTCCAGTTGGAAGCTCGCATCCGCTACAAGCACCATGGTGCTTGGCTTCTACGAGCTGCGAGGGGAACGGCACCTCAGTACCTCCAGGCTCTGATCAGGCCCTACACCCAAACAAGGCACCGGGCGCCCATCCACCTCTGGCCCGCTCGCCTCCTACCACTGGGAGGAAGTACAGGCCCGCCAACAGCCCAGCTCCAAACTGTTCGCTGCTCTGGCCCCCCAATGGCGTGGGAACAAACTCCTCCACGACGCCAGGACTAGCGGAGTTCAGTCACCACACCTTCCAGGACACGCCTGAAACCCCACCTGCTTTAAGGAATACCTAGGATAGGATAAGTAATCCTTCTCACCCCCTTTAAGATTTAGACTGCACTATTGTAAAGTGACTGTTCCACTGGATGTCATAAGGTGCCTGCGCCATCTGTAAGTCGCTTCTGATAAGAGCCGCCTGCTAAATGACTTAAATGTAAATGTAAATGCTAGGCAA
>NW_026278600.1:0-22241 GCF_023373465.1 Oncorhynchus keta | reverse complement strand
TGGGGCTGTATGTGAATTGGAGTGGGTCTAGGGTTTCTGGGATGATGGTGTTGATGTGAGCCATGACCAGCCTTTCAAAGCACTTCATGGCGAAGGAGTAGGCTGTCCTTGTAAATAAAAATTTGTTCTTAACTGATTCCATATGTGTTATTTAATAGTTTGATGTCTTCACTATTATTCACTATCTAGAAAATAGTAAAAATAAAGAAAAATCCTGGAATGACTTGGTGTGTCCAAATATGGTGCTGCACAACTTGACGGTCGGGAGTAGGCTACAGCATAAGTGGATTGGAGGATTCTAAATTAATATCTAAAGGGGCATAACATTTCCACACGCTAATTGTAGTGTAATCAAACTTTCAGTTGAGCGTACTAGCTCTTTGCGAATTTACGAAAGCACCCAAATGTCCATTGACAACGCACAATCACTATACCATTTAGCTAAGCTTAGAATGACGGAAATAATCAAGTCAATAAACGTTGGGTAGTTAGATAGCCTATAGTTAATATACAGTCAAGTTTGATGTATAACTACTAACGTTAGGTAGCTAGCTAACATACCATACATACTGCTGTATTGATATGCTATGTGGTTCGTAAGAATAGCGTAGCTAACAAATTGTCAGCCAACATAACGTGTAAGGTAAGTTATTTGAAAAGTCATTACTTTATACATTGAGTAGCAAGCTATCTCTTTGGTCGTTAGGGCAAATCTGGTCTGTGATAGGAGGAGGGGTTTTCACACCGAGCTCGGCTATTAGACTATTCATTAGTAAAGGTTGAATAGTCTATTGTTCAGCTATTAGCCCCCCTCCCCAACTTGCAACAAATTGTTGTTACTCCCATCTCGTTCCTCGCCCTCTTCCATGCGACATTCTCCACCTGAGTGGCTCGCTTGTGGGCGTGCTGGCAGGATAGGGCAGCACCTTCGGTTGGGCATCAAGAATTCTGCATAGCAAGTTTGTCTGAAGGTCTGGTTATTCACAAGGCAAATTGTTATATGCTATGAAGGTACATTTGTGCCTTTTTGTCAAGAACAAAACTTTTTTTTATTTTCAATCAAATACAATTGTTCTGAAAGCAACTTTTTTCGAAACAAAGGAAGTCATAGCGGACACCTATGAAGAAGGACTGTGTGATGATGGCATCTCAGGTAAGCAGCACTGGGCGTTCTTCTGTCCAACTTCGACATAGCTAGTAGTTAGCTCCTACGATTCAGTGGTGTTTATCACATTCTACTATATTACATACATACCGTATAATGATAAATCATGCAATTATTATTCTCAAGCCAACCAATGAACAACCACAATACCAGTCTGGTGTAAAGCATATGTCCCATCACCTAATGAACAACCACAATACCAGTCTGGTGTAAAGCATATGTCCCATCACCACAATACCAGTCTGGTGTAAAGCATATGTCCCATCACCTAATGAACAACCACAATACCAGTCTGGTGTAAAGCATATGTCCCATCACCTCAATACCAGTCTGGTGTAAAGCATATGTCCCATCACCACAATACCAGTCTGGTGTAAAGCATATGTCCCATCACCTCAATACCAGTCTGGTGTAAAGCATATGTCCCATCACCTCAATACCAGTCTGGTGTAAAGCATATGTCCCATCACCACAATACCAGTCTGGTGTAAAGCATATGTCCCATCACCACAATACCAGTCTGGTGTAAAGCATATGTCCCATCACCTCAATACCAGTCTGGTGTAAAGCATATGTCCCATCACCACAATACCAGTCTGGTGTAAAGCATATGTCCCATCACCTCAATACCAGTCTGGTGTAAAGCATATGTCCCATCACCTCAATACCAGTCTGGTGTAAAGCATATGTCCCATCACCTCAATACCAGTCTGGTGTAAAGCATATGTCCCATCACCTAATGAACAACCACAATACCAGTCTGGTGTAAAGCATATGTCCCATCACCACAATACCAGTCTGGTGTAAAGCATATGTCCCATCACCTCAATACCAGTCTGGTGTAAAGCATATGTCCCATCACCTCAATACCAGTCTGGTGTAAAGCATATGTCCCATCACCTAATGAACAACCACAATACCAGTCTGGTGTAAAGCATATGTCCCATCACCACAATACCAGTCTGGTGTAAAGCATATGTCCCATCACCTAATGAACAACCACCAGTCTGGTGTTCATCTCTCTGGTCTGTATTGATGTATCGTACCACAACACCAGTCTGGTGTTCATCTCTCTGGTCTGTATTGATGTATCGTACCACAACACCAGTCTGGTGTTCATCTCTCTGGTCTGTATTGATGTATCGTATCACAACACCAGTCTGGTGTTCATCTCTCTGGTCTGTATTGATGTATCGTATCACAACACCAGTCTGGTGTTCATCTCTCTGGTCTGTATTGATGTATCGTACCACAACACCAGTCTGGTGTTCATCTCTCTGGTCTGTATTGACGTCTCCTGAAAATGACATCTGCTGCTTTAGATTCAACGGTCTCATCTCAGTTATTGTTTTCAAATCTACAAAAGAAAAGAGGCTGTTTTCTTTACTTTCAGAGAGCGAGCTGATCAAGGGGTCGAACATGTAGATATTGCCAGATGTTCTGAGGAACAGGCCGTGGAAGCTTTATTGCTGACAAAAGTGTCCCTGACCAGAGGTAATTAAACTGTTCTATGTTCTTCTTCTCTCCTCCTCTCTGCCTGTCTCGTTGTAATGGAACCTGTCTCACATCTAATATAATAATAATAATAATATATGCCATTTAGCAGACGCTTTTATCCAAAGCGACTTACAGTCAGTCATGTGTGCATACATTCTACGTATGGGTGGTCCCGGGAATCGAACCCACTACCCTGGCGTTACAAGCGCCATGCTCTACCAACTGAGCTACAGAAGGACCACACATCTCTCTTCATCTCTGCCTGTCTTGTTGTACATGGAACCTGTCTCACATCTCTCTTCATCTCTGCCTGTCTTGTTGTACATGGAACCTGTCTCACATCTCTCCTCCTCTCTGTCTGTCTTGTTGAACATGGAACCTGTCTCACATCTCTCCTCCTCTCTGTCTGTCTTGTTGTAATGGAACCTGTCTCACATCTCTCTTCATCTCTGCCTGTCTTGTTGTACATGGAACCTGTCTCACATCTCTCTTCCTCTCTGCCTGTCTTGTTGTACATGGAACCTGTCTCACATCTCTCCTCCTCTCTGTCTGTCTTGTTGTACATGGAACCTGTCTCACATCTCTCTTCCTCTCTGTCTGTCTTGTTGTGCATGGAACCTGTCTCACATCTCTCCTCCTCTCTGTCTGTCTTGTTGTACATGGAACCTGTCTCACATCTCTCTTCCTCTCTGTCTGTCTTGTTGTACATGGAACCTGTCTCACATCTCTCTTCATCTCTGCCTGTCTTGTTGTACATGGAACCTGTCTCACATCTCTCCTCCTCTCTGTCTGTCTTGTTGAACATGGAACCTGTCTCACATCTCTCCTCCTCTCTGTCTGTCTTGTTGTAATGGAACCTGTCTCACATCTCTCTTCCTCTCTGTCTGTCTTGTTGAACATGGAACCTGTCTCACATCTCTCCTCCTCTCTGCCTGTCTTTTTGTGCATGGAACCTGTCTCACATCTCTCTTCCTCTCTGCCTGTCTTGTACATGGAACCTGTCTCACATCTCTCTTCCTCTCTGCCTGTCTCGTTGTACATGGAACCTGTCTCACATCTCTCCTCCTCTCTGCCTGTCTTGTTGTACATGGAACCTGTCTCACATCTCTCTTCCTCTCTGCCTGTCTTGTTGTGCATGGAACCTGTCTCACATCTCTCCTCCTCTCTGTCTGTCTTGTTGAACATGGAACCTGTCTCACATCTCTCTTCCTCTCTGCCTGTCTTGTTGTGCATGGAACCTGTCTCACATCTCTCTTCCTCTCTGCCTGTCTTGTTGTACATGGAACCTGTCTCACATCTCTCTTCCTCTCTGCCTGTCTTGTTGTACATGGAACCTGTCTCACATCTCTCCTCCTCTCTGCCTGTCTTGTTGTACATGGAACCTGTCTCACATCTCTCCTCCTCTCTGTCTGTCTTGTTGTACATGGAACCTGTCTCACATCTCTCCTCCTCTCTGCCTGTCTTGTTGTACATGGAACCTGTCTCACATCTCTCCTCCTCTCTGCCTGTCTTGTTGTACATGGAACCTGTCTCACATCTCTCTTCCTCTCTGCCTGTCTTGTTGTGCATGGAACCTGTCTCACATCTCTCTTCCTCTCTGCCTGTCTTGTTGTACATGGAACCTGTCTCACATCTCTCCTCCTCTCTGTCTGTCTTGTTGTACATGGAACCTGTCTCACATCTCTCCTCCTCTCTGTCTGTCTTGTTGTACATGGAACCTGTCTCACATCTCTCCTCCTCTCTGTCTGTCTTGTTGTACATGGAACCTGTCTCACATCTCTCCTCCTCTCTGCCTGTCTTGTTGTACATGGAACCTGTCTCACATCTCTCCTCCTCTCTGTCTGTCTTGTTGAACAATGAACCTGTCTCACATCTCTCTTCCTCTCTGCCTGTCTTGTTGTGCATGGAACCTGTCTCACATCTCTCTTCCTCTCTGCCTGTCTTGTTGTACATGGAACCTGTCTCACATCTCTCTTCCTCTCTGCCTGTCTTGTTGTACATGGAACCTGTCTCACATCTCTCCTCCTCTCTGCCTGTCTTGTTGTACATGGAACCTGTCTCACATCTCTCCTCCTCTCTGTCTGTCTTGTTGTACATGGAACCTGTCTCACATCTCTCCTCCTCTCTGTCTGTCTTGTTGTACATGGAACCTGTCTCACATCTCTCCTCCTCTCTGTCTGTCTTGTTGTACATGGAACCTGTCTCACATCTCTCCTCCTCTCTGCCTGTCTTGTTGTACATGGAACCTGTCTCACATCTCTCCTCCTCTCTGCCTGTCTTGTTGTACATGGAACCTGTCTCACATCTCTCTTCCTCTCTGCCTGTCTTGTTGTGCATGGAACCTGTCTCACATCTCTCTTCCTCTCTGCCTGTCTTGTTGTACATGGAACCTGTCTCACATCTCTCCTCCTCTCTGCCTGTCTTGTTGTACATGGAACCTGTCTCACATCTCTCTTCCTCTCTGCCTGTCTTGTTGTGCATGGAACCTGTCTCACATCTCTCCTCTCTGCCTGTCTTGTTGTACATGGAACCTGTCTCACATCTCTCCTCCTCTCTGCCTGTCTTGTACATGGAACCTGTCTCACATCTCTCCTCCTCTCTGTCTGTCTTGTTGTACATGGAACCTGTCTCACATCTCTCTTCCTCTCTGCCTGTCTTGTACATGGAACCTGTCTCACATCTCTCTTCCTCTCTGCCTGTCTTGTTGTGCATGGAACCTGTCTCACATCTCTCCTCCTCTCTGTCTGTCTTGTTGTACATGGAACCTGTCTCACATCTCTCCTCCTCTCTGCCTGTCTTGTTGTGCATGGAACCTGTCTCACATCTCTCCTCCTCTCTGCCTGTCTTGTTGTGCATGGAACCTGTCTCACATCTCTCCTCCTCTCTGTCTGTCTTGTTGTACATGGAACCTGTCTCACATCTCTCTTCCTCTCTGCCTGTCTTGTTGTGCATGGAACCTGTCTCACATCTCTCCTCCTCTCTGTCTGTCTTGTTGTACATGGAACCTGTCTCACATCTCTCTTCCTCTCTGTCTGTCTTGTTGTACATGGAACCTGTCTCACATCTCTCCTCCTCTCTGCCTGTCTTGTTGTGCATGGAACCTGTCTCACATCTCTCTTCCTCTCTGTCTGTCTTGTTGTACATGGAACCTGTCTCACATCTCTCTTCCTCTCTGCCTGTCTTGTTGTACATGGAACCTGTCTCACATCTCTCTTCCTCTCTGTCTGTCTTGTTGTACATGGAACCTGTCTCACATCTCTCCTCCTCTCTGCCTGTCTTGTTGTGCATGGAACCTGTCTCACATCTCTCCTCCTCTCTGTCTGTCTTGTTGTACATGGAACCTGTCTCACATCTCTCTTCCTCTCTGCCTGTCTTGTTGTGCATGGAACCTGTCTCACATCTCTCCTCCTCTCTGTCTGTCTTGTTGTACATGGAACCTGTCTCACATCTCTCCTCCTCTCTGCCTGTCTTGTTGTGCATGGAACCTGTCTCACATCTCTCCTCCTCTCTGTCTGTCTTGTTGTACATGGAACCTGTCTCACATCTCTCTTCCTCTCTGCCTGTCTTGTTGTGCATGGAACCTGTCTCACATCTCTCCTCCTCTCTGTCTGTCTTGTTGTACATGGAACCTGTCTCACATCTCTCCTCCTCTCTGCCTGTCTTGTACATGGAACCTGTCTCACATCTCTCCTCCTCTCTGTCTGTCTTGTTGTGCATGGAACCTGTCTCACATCTCTCCTCCTCTCTGCCTGTCTTGTTGTGCATGGAACCTGTCTCACATCTCTCCTCCTCTCTGTCTGTCTTGTTGTACATGGAACCTGTCTCACATCTCTCTTCCTCTCTGCCTGTCTTGTTGTGCATGGAACCTGTCTCACATCTCTCCTCCTCTCTGTCTGTCTTGTTGTACATGGAACCTGTCTCACATGCATTAATTTTAAAAAAATGTAAGATGTCAGCTGCTAATTTTCAGATTTACACCACATAAACACAGCCATTTTCACTGGACTTATCTGTTGCTGCCAAGTCAGGATTTCCCTGGGGGTTAGCCTTGCAATAACCAAGCGGTGAGACACATAGCCCTCTATATTTAAATGTTTCAGGTACACTCCGATAGGTGTCTGCGTCACATACAGTCAGTAACCACTCACAGAGGCACACACAACTTGCATTTCTATAACCTCGGAATTCTATCCACCTCTTCTGTGTGGGATACGGGTTTCTACCTCGTCCGCGGGCAGATCTGCAGCATTTGACAGAGACACCTGAAACCCCCACCTCTTTAAGGAATACCTAGGATAGGATAAAGTTATCCTTCTCACCCCCTCTTAAAAGATTTAGATGCACTATTGTAAAGTGGCTGTTCCACTGGTTGTCATAAGGTGAATGCACCAATTTGTAAGTCGCTCTGGATAAGAGCGTCTGCTAAATGACTTAAATGTAAAATGTAAATGACAGAGAGTTGGAATAATCACCCTGTAAGTACAGAGGCGAACCTGACACCTCACCAGTTGCGGCATATCGGAACGATCCAAACACTATTCTTGTTTTTGCCCGTAGCACTACACAGCTGATTCAAATGATCAAGTCATCATCAAGCTTCAAGTGGTATTCATGTCTAATAATAACATTATCTTCTATTGTTTGTCCTCATGTGTCTGTTTTTCAGCATAAAGTACTCTGTAGCCACTTTAGTGTGGCCACCAGGTGAGACCACACACACACAATAACAGTCTCTCTCCTTCACTTCATCCCTCTCCCCCTTCTCCCTAAATCCTGTAGGTTATATCAGCTGTGTTGGTGAACCCCTCCCGCATTTGAACTGGCTGACACAGAGGGCACAGCATGATCATAGGTGAGAGGTCACTTGTTCGGGCCAACAGGAAGTGTTATTAAAGAGATACTTTACATTGAAATACAGACAGAGATGTAGTAGTCCCAGAGTTAATAATCAAAGATCAGTTTGACCTTTCACCTCCTGATGATTATGATGACTGACTGTGTTAGAATAAAAAAAACAAGGCTTAATCATGCTCTCTCTCTATCCCTCTGTCTCTCGTCTGCAGGTGTGTTTGGATGTGAGAGAGGAAGCCAGTCCCATCATCACCACCTCACCCACTCTTAAGATAACCTTCGGGCTGACTGGGAGCCCAAGGCTGGTTAGGAGACACTGCTAGAGACACTGTAATTGTGATGAAGTGAGAGAATAGTAGGGTAGCACTGTAATTCATGAATCATATGCTGTCTGCCTCTGGTCTCACCTCTTTCCCTTTCTGTCTTCTACACCTCTCTCCCCACCTCGTCTGTCTGCCTCTGTTCTTACCTCTTTCCCTTTCTGTCTTCTACACCCCTCTCCCCACCTCGTCTTTCTGTCTTCTACACCTCTTTCCCTTTCTGTCTTCTACACCTCTCTCCCCACCTCGTCTGTCTGCCTCTGGTCTCACCTCTTTCCCTTTCTGTCTTCTACACCTCTCTCCCCACCTCGTCTTTCTGTCTTCTACACCTCTCTCCCCACCTCGTCTGTCTGCCTCTGTTCTCACCTCTTTCCCTTTCTGTCTTCTACACCTCTCTCCCCACCTCGTCTGTCTGCCTCTGTTCTCACCTCTTTCCCTTTCTGTCTTCTACACCCCTCTCCCCACCTCGTGTTTCTGTCTTCTACACCTCTTTCCCTTTCTGTCTTCTACACCTCTCTCCCCACCTCGTCTGTCTGCCTCTGGTCTCACCTCTTTCCCTTTCTGTCTTCTACACCTCTCTCCCCACCTCGTCTTTCTGTCTTCTACACCTCTCTCCCCACCTCGTCTGTCTGCCTCTGTTCTCACCTCTTTCCCTTTCTGTCTTCTACACCTCTCTCCCCACCTCGTCTGTCTGCCTCTGTTCTCACCTCTTTCCCTATCTGTCTTCTACACCTCTCTCCCCACCTCGTCTGTCTGCCTCTGTTCTCACCTCTTTCCCTTTCTGTCTTCTACACCTCTCTCCCCACCTCGTCTGTCTGCCTCTGTTCTCACCTCTTTCCCTTTCTGTCTTCTACACCTCTCTCCCCACCTCGTCTGTCTGCCTCTGTTCTCACCTCTTTCCCTTTCTGTCTTCTACACCCCTCTCCCCACCTCGTCTTTCTGTCTTCTACACCCCTCTCCCCACCTCGTCTTTCTTCCTCGTTTTATAATGCACACCATATGTGTATTGCAGTACAGATTGAACATGTATTTATAATATAATATTACAATTATCAGAATTATAATGCATTTATTATGTATTTATAACACCTGGATAATGAACTTCTTTCAATAAAGCATTTCACATTCTCCACTGGTTGAAATGAAGTATCTCACTGAAATACTATCCCGTGTCCTCAGATGAATGCAGATGAAGGGAGTTAGATACACATAGGTTTTATTCTGTATATATGAACTACACATCAGCCTTTACTTAAATCATGTTTCTGGTCTATTGTATAGTTACAATGTGTATTCATTAATGTCCCAGGAGCAGGAGTGTTAGTTATTTTTATCCTCCACTACACAAGAAGCAAGTAATAGTTAGCTCGCTATGTTACTTCAGCTTCATTGTAAGGCAATTGTACATTCAATTTGCAGTAAATGCTTTAGCTAGCTAGATTCTTTAAATTCGCTGTTTCCCAAGACGACAGCCTGGTTTGCTGGTTCTCAGGAGTCTCTAAAACATCAAACAACACGAATTACAATGTCATACTCATGTTATAACACCAGCTAGCCAGCTGGCTAATGTTAGCTAGTCAGCTAACTTGCTAAATTACGATTTTCGTAAATTTACTTTATTACAAAAAAAATGCACGGTTGTTTGTCTCTACATTAACTAACATATTCCTCTCAATTGTACATGACGTTATAACAACTTACATCTGCTTCTCCCGTAATGTTTAGTCAGCCATCTTTGCTGAAGAACGCCACCAGGCACGGGTGGCTCGCGTCAAAATTAATCATTGGAATCACTCAATATGATTGGTAAACTAAAAACCTTGGGACCCAAATGCATAATGAGTGCTCTAACTCCCCCTTGTGGTGGTCTGAAGCAATGAAGCCGTGACGCTGGGTACCTCTAAGTCCCGCGGTGTAAGCGCACAACTTTTAAAGGAGGGACCACTGTACGGTCACTGTGGGGACGACATCATCGATGCACTTATTGATGAAGCCAATGAAAGATGTGGTGTCCTCCTCAATGCCATCAGAGGAATCCCAGAGCACATTCCAGTCTGTGCTAGAAAAACAGTCCTGTAGTGTAGCATCCGCGTCATCTGACCACTTCCGTATTGAGAGAGTCACTGGTACTTCCTGCTTTAGTTTTTGCTTGTAAGCTGGAATCAGGAGGATAGAATCATGGTCATATTTGCCAAATGGAGGGCGATGGAGAGTGTTGTAGGCGTCTCTGTGTATGGCGAGAAATAGCTCGAGACTTCCTTAGATATCGTTCAACAGCTGTTATTTACAAAAATACATAGACCGCCGCCCCTTGTCTTAGCAGACGCCACTGTTCTATCCTGCCAGTACATCGTATAACCAGCCAGCTTTATGTTGATATTGTCGTCGTTCAGCCACGACTCCGTGAAGCATAAGATGTTACAGTTTTTATTCTTCTGCGTAACTCATCGATTTTATTCTCCAAGGATTGCACGCTTGCAAGTAGAATGGAGGTAAGTGGGGTTTTATTCCATCGGCTATGAATTCTCAGAAGGCAGCCCGCCCTTCGGCCCCTCTTTCTCCGCCTCCTCATCACGCAGATCACGGGGATCGGGACTGTTCCTGAGGAAGCAGTATATCCTTCGCGTTGGGCTCGTCAGAGTCATGAAAGGAAAAAAACTATTCTGATAGTCCGTGGTGAGTAATCGCAGTGCTGATGTCCAGAAGTTATTTTTGGTCATAAGAGACGGTAGCGGCAACATTATGTACAAAATAAGTTTAAAACATAAGTTGCAAATAAATAAACAAAACAACACAATCGGCTGGTGTAAAACATCTGCCTTCTTCTCCGGCGCCATCTTACTGGCTGGTGATGTTGCTGTTTGTTACTCATCTTGATGGCTGAGGAAGAGTAAACGTGGACAGTTATTCTAACATCTTCATAGTGCACATCAGAACTCAGTAAGGACCGCACATCGTTGAATCCTGGACTTGCATGTTCTGTTAATATTTAACTACCATAATCTGTCATTCTGAGCACCGTAGGTGGTAGTTCTAATCAGGGTCCGCATCCAATGCATATGGGTCCGGTAAATTAAAATGCTGCCGGTCAAATGTCCAGCGCCACATTTTCCTAACGGAAACCCTGGTTATGTGTGTGCATATACTCTGTATGTGATGGCTCCTCTGACCACCACAGAGAGGGATCATTAGGAGCAGAAAGCTGCTAGCCCCAGCACCCCAGAGCAGAGCTCACAGCAGTAATTAATCACAGTAGGGATATAATAAAGAACAGCTTTTATCAGAATGGATTTCAGATGGCCTCCAGTGTAAAGCCTGATTTTATATACAGCCCTCTGCTGGAGCCGTGTCAATAACAAGGGGGAAGCCGTTAAACTGCCCTTCATATTCTGACATCTTTTATATGGACACTGGCTTACTCCCAAATGGCACCGTATTCCCTATGTAGGACACGACTTTTGATCAGGGCCAAAACTGGTCCCGGTTCCATGTCATGAATTCATCAGCTATGTCAGGAGTTCACCAGATGTCAGAACCTGGTGTTGGAACTGATTCAGGGAACAGAACAAAAACCTGAAAAAAAAATGAAAAAAAAAACATTTTGGAAAAGAATCAGAACCAGGAACGAAAGTGATCTATATTGTTCCGGAATAGAACCGTTATTGAAAAAGCAAGGGAACCAGTAAATAATGTTTGTTTTTTTATGTTCCAGGCATTTCATTCCAGGCTCACAAACAAAAATAGAGCAGAGTGCCTATGCAAAGCCCTTACTGTAGAAACGTATTCCAGTGTCTGCCTGCCAGCTGAACATTTTTGTCAGTGTTTGTGCATGTGCAGGCTACCCGCCACTCCCCCTCCGAAGCTACATTCGCCTACTGACGTTATAATCGAAATTCAGACATTTGGGAGAGAGAATTTTAAAAAGAGAAGAATGGATTAACTTTTTCATTGCTATCTAAGGATATTATAGTTATCACGTTTCACATTGGATTTATTAACTAAAAAACTGCAACAACAAAAAATGTCATGTCAAGCGAAGTTTAAAAAAATAATTTAAAAAATGTATTTCAAAAGGTTAAACAGGAACAGAAAGGAACAATATAAATAATAACTTTTGGGAGGGAACAGAATGAAAAAGGTTATGGTTCTCAGGGCTTTAAAGTGAGGCCATTTTACTCACCTAAATATTTTGCTGTGCAACATATAATTTTTATTTAGGAGCACCAGTGCAACTAGAAAAATTAAGGATTCTAGCTTTATTACCTTGGATTGGAAAACAGGATTCATGTTTTGGATTATTTGTTTTCTGTACAGGCTTCCTTCTTTTCACTCTGTCATTTAGGTTAGTATTGTGGAGTAACTACAATATTGTTGATCCATCCTCAGTTTTAGTAACCATTGGTTTCACATAAAAATATAAACTCAACATGTAAAGTGTTGGTCCCATGTTTCATGAGCTGAAATAGAAAATCCCAGAAATGTTTCATACGCACAAAAAACGTATTTCTCTCAAATTTTGTGCACACATTTGTTTGCATCCCTGTTAGTGAGCATTTCTCCTTTGCCTAGTTAATCCATCCACCTGAAAGGTTTGGCTATCAAGAAGCTGTTTAAACAGCATAATCATTACGGGACGGCAGGTAGCCTAGTGGTTAGAGCGTTGGACTAGTAACCGTAAAGGTCGCAAGATTGAATCCCGAGCTGACAAGGTAAAAGTCTGTCATTCTGCCCTGAACAAGGCAGTTAACCCACTGTTCCTAGGCCGTCATTGAAAATAAAAATGTGTTCTAAATGACTTGCCTAGTTAAATAAAGGTAAAAATACAAAGAAAATGAAATAACACAGGTGCACCTTGTGCTGGGGGCAATAAAAAGCCACTTTAAAATGTGCCGTTTTGTCACGCAACACAATGCCATATCCAATGGGTGTTGTACACATTTCACATAACGTTAGCTAATGATCCGGCCAGCTAACGTTAGCTAGTTAAACAACAGTGAACAAAGTGTGGTCCTTCTGTGGCTCAGTTGGTAGAGCATGGCGCTTGTAACGCCAGGGTAGTGGGTTCGATTCCCGGGACCACCCATACATAGAATGTATGCACACATGACTAAGTCGCTTTGGATAAAAGCGTCAGCTAAATGGCATATATTATTATATATTATTATAAAGTGGAATCAATGCCACCGTGCTGGGAGCTAACCAACCATGTTCAGTATTAGCTAGCTAACATTAGGCTCTAACTAGAACAGCAAACGGCTCTGAGAAATGAATAATAACATCCGCTATGGAGCCAGCCAACTAACATCAGCTAGCTAGCTAACTTAACACTGTAGCTTGAAATGAACCCATTTTCTGTCAAAATTAGAAAACGTGTAATATCTGAAAATGTAGCTAGCTAACGCTAGACTATCTAACCTGCATCCATCATCATGCATGATGGATGCGTCTCCTGTCAGGAATGCCATGACACGGTTGCACTTATTTTGAAGATGTAATCCGGAGACAGGTGTTTTCTCCATCTCTTTAGCTATCATACTCTAATTCCACTGATTTCAGAACTTCATCCTCCAGAAGGTGGAGAGCAGCACTTATGCAGCTCCACTTAACACAATACATCAAAAAGGCAGAGTTTTTTTTAAAGCCACGTTCGACAGGATTACCAACACAGACTGACCAGCTCAAATAGACAGAAGCATTCTATTTGGCAGACCAATCCGAATTCCTCTCTCGGCATGTCCTGCCCACTTATTATCTCAGCCAGTCATGGCTAGTGGAAAGGTTGCTACCTTTTTCAGAGGCTTAACCAACAAGGCTTGTAATGTACTTTTATTCGTATTTACAGATAGCATACAAGTTTATTATTAAGGCACATGAAAGTTCACATGTTCGAGAAAAAGTGCCTTTTGAATTACACCTAGTATCCTGAATCGGGTCATATATATATATATATATATTAGAGGGTGACTGATTGTGATTTTTTTCAACACCAATACCGATTATTGGAGGACCAAAAAAAAGCTGATACCGATAATCGGGCAATTTTTTAAAATAAATTAATACAAATAATGATTTATTATTGTTATTATTAGCTAGATGATAAGCTGAATCAGGTTAGATTCAACTAGTGATGGGGGGGGAATTGATAGTTACATATCGCAAAATTATTTTTGGATGATATTTGACTCAAAGTATCGATTTGTAAGAAAAATAATACATATATATATATACACATATACATACATATATATATATATATATATATACATATATATATATATACATATACATATATATATATATATACATATATATATATATATATATATATACATATATATATATTTTTTATTTATTTCACCTTTATTTAACCAGGTAGGCTAGTTGAGAACAAGTTCTCATTTGCAACTGCGACCTGGCCAAGATAAAGCATAGCAGTGTGAACAGACAACACAGAGTTACACATGGAGTAAACAATTTAGCAAGTCAATAACACAGTAGAAAAAAATGGGCAGTCTATATACAATGTGTGCAAAAGGCATGAGGAGGTAGGGAATAATACAATTTTGCAGATTAACACTGGTGATAAATGATCAGATGGGCATGTACAGGTAGAGATATTGGTGTGCAAAAGAGCAGAAAAGTAAATAAATAAAAACAGTATAAAAACAGTATGGGAATGAGGTAGGTGAAAAGGGTGAGCTATTTACCAATAGACTATGTACAGCTGCAGCGATCGGTTAGCTGCTCGGATAGCTGATGTTTGAAGTTGGTGAGGGAGATAAAAGTCTCAACTTCAGCGATTTTTGCAATTCGTTCCAGTCACAGGCAGCAGAGTACTGGAACGAAAGGCGGCCAAATGAGGTGTTGGCTTTAGGGATGATCAGTGAGATACACCTGCTGGAGCGCGTGCTACGGATGGGTGTTGCCATCGTGACCAGTGAACTGAGATAAGGCGGAGCTTTACCTAGCATGGACTTGTAGATGACCTGGAGCCAGTGGGTCTGGCGACGAATATGTAGTGAGGGCCAGCCGACTAGAGCATACAAGTCGCAGTGGTGGGTGGTATAAGGTGCTTTAGTGACAAAACGGATGGCACTGTGATAGACTGCATCCAGTTTGCTGAGTAGAGTGTTGGAAGCCATTTTGTAGATGACATCGCCGAAGTCGAGGATCGGTGGATAGTCAGTTTTACTGGGGTAAGCTTGGCAGCGTGAGTGAAGGAGGCTTTGTTGCGGAATAGAAAGTTTTACTCTGGATTTGATTTTTGATTGGAGATGTTTGATGTGAGTCTGGAAGGAGAGTTTGCAGTCTAGCCAGACACCTAGGTACTTATAGATGTCCACATATTCAAGGTTGGAACCATCCAGGGTGGTGATGCTAGTCGGGCATGCGGGTGCAGGCAGCGATCGGTTGAAAAGCATGCATTTGGTTTTACTCGCGTTTAGGAGCAGTTGGAGGCCACGGAAGGAGTGCTGTATGGCATTGAAGCTCGTTTGGAGGTTGGATAGCACAGTGTCCAATGACGGGCCGAAAGTATATAGAATGGTGTCGTCTGCGTAGAGGTGGATCAGGGAATGCAGCCGCAGCAAGAGCAACATCATTGATATACACAGAGAAAGAGTCGGCCCGAGAATTGAACCCTGTGGCACCCCCATAGAGACTGCCAGAGGACCGGACAGCATGCCCTCCGATTTGACACACTGAACTCTGTCTGCAAAGTAATGGTGAACCAGGCAAGGCAGTCATCCGAAAAACCGAGGCTGTTGAGTCTGCCGATAAGAATTTGGTGATTGACAGAGTCGAAAGCCTTGGCGAGGGTCGATGAAGACGGCTGCACAGTACTGTCTTTTATCGATGGCGGTTATGATATCATTTAGTACCTTGAGTGTGGCTGAGGTGCACCCGTGACCGGCTCGGAAACCAGATTGCACAGCGGAGAAGGTACGGTGGGATTCGAGATGGTCAGTGACCTGTTTGTTGACTTGGCTTTCAAAGACCTTAGATAGGCAGGGCAGGATGGATATAGGTCTATAGCAGTTTGGGTCCAGGGTGTCTCCCCTTTGAAGAGGGGGGATGACCTTTTTCAATCATTGGGGATCTCAGACGATATGAAAGAGAGGTTGAACAGGCTGGTAATAGGGTTTGCGACAATGGCGGCAGATAGTTTCAAAATAGCGGGTCCAGATTATCAAGCCCAGCTGATTTGTACGGGTCCAGGTTTTGCAGCTCTTTCAGAACATCTGCTATCTGGATTTGGGTAAGGAGAACCTGGAGAGGCTTGGGTGAGGAACTACGGGGGGCGGAGCTGTTGGCCGAGGTTGGAGTAGCCAGGCGGAAAAGGCATGGCCAGCCGTTGAGAAGTGCTTATTGAAGTTTTCGATAATCATGGATTTATCGGTGGAGACCGTGTTCCTAGCCTCAGTGCAGTGGGCAGCTGGGAGGAGGTGCTCTTGTTCTCCATGGACTTCACAGTGTCCCAGAACTTTTTGGAGTTGGAGTTACAGGATGCAAACTTCTGCCTGAAGAAGCTGGCCTTAGCTTTCCTGACTGACTGCGTGTATTGGTTCCTGACTTCCCTGAACAGTTGCATATCACGGGGGCTATTCGATGCTGTGCGGTCCGCCACAGGATGTTTTTTGTGCTGGTCGAGGGCAGTCAGGTCTGGAGTGAACCAAGGGCTGTATCTGTTCTTGGTTCTGCATTTTTGAACGGAGCATGCTTATCTAAAATGGTGAGGAAGTTACTTTTAAAGAATGACCAGGCATCCTCAACTGACGGGATGAGGTCAATGTCCTTCCAGGATACACGGGCCAGGTCGATTAGAAAGGCCTGCTCACAGAAGTGTTTTAGGGAGCGTTTGACAGTGATGAGGGGTGGTCGTTTGACTGCGGCTCCGTGGCGGATACAGGCGATGAGGCAGTGATCGCTGAGATCCTGGTTGAAGACAGCGGAGGTATATTTGGAGGGCCAGTTGGTCAGGATGACGTCTATGAGGGTGCCCTTGTTTACAGAGTTAGGGTTGTACCTGGTGGGTTCCTTGATGATTTGAGTGAGATTGAGGGCATCTAGCTTAGATTGTAGGTATGTATGTATGTATGTATGTATGTATGTATGTATGTATGTATGTATGTATGTATGTATGTATGTATGTATGTATGTATGTATGTATGTATGTATGTATGTATGTATGTATGTATGTATGTATGTATGTGTGTGTGTGTGTGTGTATATATATATATATATACATACATACATACATACATACATACATACATACATACATACATACATACATACATACATACATACATACATACATACATACATACATACATACATACATACATACATACATACATACATACATACATACATACATACATACATACATATATATACATATACACATAATTTTATAATGTTTTCCTAGGTAGCGTCAGCTAGTGCTAGTCACTGTACCAAAACGCATATATTTTATCCTATAGCTTGTTCTCCATCTTCTTTTAAATAGTGAGCCAGCGTGATATCTGCACTTTTATTTCCATGACTGATTAAAACAAATTCTATCATGATCTCTCCACAGCAGACATACACTGAGTACACCATACATTAGGAACAATACCCTGGCATTCCCAGCCTTAGTTACAACTGGGGTTGGAGCAACAATCTACAGGAGGTAGGTTTCCAGGGTTGAAGAGCCCTGCTCTTCACTTCTAGTCAGGGCCAGGACCTGTTCACATCCATCCTTCCAGTATAATGGATCATTGAATCTGCCTTCCCCCAAAAGAGAGACTTCTGCTCTGCTCCCGGCGGCCCAGCCAGAACAGTACTGAGCCAAACGCTATTCGTGCTGTGAAAAAAAAAAAAAAAAACATTGGTCCTGCTCCTTACTTTGCTTAAATTACAATAATAGGATCTCTTTTTCTCTCTCTACCTGCATGTTCAAATATACTAAAATGTGAGAAATGGAATGTAATATATACTGGTCTGTTGGCCCGTACAGCATAATGAAAGTCTTGGAGAAATCACACGGTGGTGAAAGTGCAACGGGCAGCACATATTTGGAGGCTGGGAGGGAGAGCTCACTGTGAAGGATTGCTGCTAGGTCATGGAGGCTTGGCCGGAGGCCTCAAAGTAAACACAGGTGTTGAGGAGGCAAGTGACTGGGGTTACCCCCATCCAGTAGCTAAAGAAACACTAACAGTCACGCTTGGAGAGGGAATAATACCTCGGACAAATAATAGTCGAGAGACGAGCGTGTTTGAGTTTCCCCACGTCGACAAATCTCTTATCAAGCCTCATTTGAGAGGATTAAACAAGCCTTTTGCCATTAGGGCTGTGGGTATTAGGACTAATGATGGGGCCTCAAACCAGGCTTTTCCACAAGTACATAGAGTAGACAGCCAAATAGAACAAGTAGCCAGCTAGGCACCCCTGGGTGGAGTCACCCTTTAATTCCAGTGTGCACCTACTGTAGCAACAGGCTGTTGTTTAGCTGTGTTTTTGTAGCACACCGGATGGTATAGTTCCCCAAACAAATACCCACTGGATTGATTAAAATAACCATGATATCGTTCTGGCAGGTAAGCTTAGGCTACTTTGTAGATAACATTTAATTGAGAAGGTTTTTGGGAAAGCCATTCCATCTACCAGAAGTGCTTTTGTTAGCATCATCGCTAATGGCTACACAAAGTGGTAGACGCGCGCACCGAACACACGCGGGCATTCTCGTTGCCTCTTCAGAACACACACAGGGGCATTCTCGTTGCCTCTTCAGAACACACACGCGGGCATTCTAGTTGCCTCTTCAGAACACACACAGGGGCATTCTCGTTGCCTCTTCAGAACACACACAGGGGCATTCTAGTTGCCTCTTCAGAACACACACAGGGGCATTCTAGTTGCCTCTTCAGAACACACACAGGGGCATTCTAGTTGCCTCTTCAGAACACACACAGGGGCATTCTCGTTGCCTCTTCAGAACACACACAGGGGCATTCTAGTTGCCTCTTTAGAAATTGCAGGAACTGCATTAATGCATTCTGTTCATGTGTTATGATAAACTTGGGCAAATTAATGCATTTTAAATACATTTAGTTGATTCCCTACTAAGGTCAATAAATTTTTGAATATTGTTGAATTCCGTTTTTAATGCATGGATTCTGTGAGGGCCCTAATGATCATATTTGGACCAGAATGACGATCTCCACTACCTATTGTTCCTGCAGTGATGATTCACCATCTTCATCGAATGTTCAGATTCCGAGTGTTTAAAAGTCACATGTACAGGGTTGCAGGTGTGATTGCAGGGTACAGTGAAAATCTTACTTACATGCTGACCAAACTGGACAAGCGCATCTATCCGCGTGAACATTTATGTCAATTTAGCTTGCTAGCTTGTTCTGGGATATAAACATTGGGTTGTTATTTTACCTGAAATGAAAAGGTAATTTACATTTAAGTCATTTAGCAGACGCTCTTATCCAGAGCGACTTACAAATTGGTGCATTCACCTTATGACATCCAGTGGAACAGCCACTTTACAATAGTGCATCTAAATCTTTTAAGGGGGGGTGAGAAGGATTACTTTATCCTATCCTAGGTATTCCTTAAAGAGGTGGGGTTTCAGGTGTCTCCGGAAGGTGGTGATTGACTCCGCTGTCCTGGCGTCGTGAGGGAGTGTGTTCCACCATTGGGGAGCCACTAATCCACAGATAAAACGGTAAACCGAATTCCTTTCTCGTCATTGCTCCTCCTTCCTCAGGCTTTTTTTTATTACTTCTTTGGACTTTATATGCCGGCTGGTAACTTTACGGTGCATTACTACAACCCACTGGACTGTGGACCGTCAGTTCATCTTTTAATTACCAACGTGGGTACATGCTCCTAAAAGACAATGAAGAGATGGGAGAAGCAGGACTTGCAGCTCTTTTGAGTGTCACAAATAGAACCTATTTCTATTTCAGCAGACGCTCGCTGAGCAGCGTGGGATTGAATAACATGAATGTGTACATTTAGTGGTGTGGTCAGCATGTTAGTTCAACATGCAGGACTAGGTCAAATAAAATAATGAAAATGGTCATAAGAAAACAACAATGTAAATAGCACTATTACAGTGCATTCTGAAAGTATTCAGACCCCTTGACTTTATCCACATTTTTGTTACGTTACAACCTTGTTCTAAAATGTATTCAATCGCCCCCCCCCATCAATCTGCACTCCTGACTAGTCTCCCAGTCCCTGCCGCTGAAAAACATCCCCACAGCATGATGCTGCCACCACTATGCTTCACCGTAGGGATGGTGCCAGGTTTCCTCCTGACGTGACGCTTGGCATCCAGGCCAAAGAGTTCAATCTTGGTTACATCAGACCAGAGAATCTTGTTTAGTATTGGTCTGAGAGTCCTTTAGGTGCCTTTTGGCATACTCTATGCGGGCTTCTTGACCGAGGCACTTCCCCACCGGTTGCTAGGTTTGGCCGGGCGGCCAGCTCTTAGGAAGAGTCTTGGTGGTTCCAAACTTCTTCCATTTCAGAATGATGGAGGCCACTGTGTTCTTGGGGACCTTCAATGCTGCAGACATTTTGGTGCCCTTCGCCAGATCTGTGCCTCGACACAATCCTGTCTCGGAGCTCTACAGACAATTCCTTCGACCTCATGGCTTGGGTTTTGCTCTGACATGCACTGTCAACCTTATATAGACAGGTGTGTGCCTTTCCAAATCATGTATAATCAATTTGATTTACCACAGGTGGACTCCAATCAAGTTGTAGAAACATTTCAAGGGTGATCACTGGAAACAGGATGTACCTAGCCTCAATTTCGAGTCTCAGAGCAAAGGATCTGTGTTTTAGAAATGTCCTTATGGGGTAATGTGTTGATGAGGATTTTATTTTTACTTAAACCATTTCAGAATAAAGCTGTAGCATAACAAAATGGGAAAAAAGATAAGGCGTCTGACTACTTTCCAAATGCACAGTAATACCTAAATGTGTCAAGCAGACCACCATAGTCCCTGTGCCCAAGAACTCCAAGGTAACCTGCCTAAATGACTCATGACCCATAGCAATCACTTCTGTAGCCATGAAGTGCTTGAAAGGCTGGTCATGGCTCACATCAACACCATCATCCCAGAAATCCTAGACCCACTCCAATTCACATAACACCCTAACAGATCCACAAATGACAAAATCTCTATCGCACTCCACAATACCCTTTCCCCATGAAAAAAAGGAACACCTACGTGAGAATGCTATTCACTGACTACAGCTCAGCGTTCAACACAATAGTGCCCTCAAAGCTAATCACTAAACTAAGGACCCTGGGACTAAACACCTCCCTCTGCAACTGGATCCTGGACTTCCTGACGGCCTCCCCCAGGTGATAAGGGTAGGCAACAACACATCTGCCACGCGGATCCTCAACACGGCGGCCCTTCAGGGCTGCGTGCTTAGTCCCCTCCTGTATTCTTTGTTCACCCACGACTGCGTGGCCAAGCACGACTCCAACACCATCATTAAGTTTCCGACGACACAACAGTGGTAGGCCTGATCACCGACAATGACAAGCCATTTCCATCGATGGATCTGCAGTGGATCAGGTCGAGAGCTTCACGTTCCATGGTGTCCACCTCTCCAACAAACTAACATGGTCCAAACACACCAAGACAGTCGTGAAGAGAGCACGAAAACTCTTATTCCCTTTGGAGACTGAAAAGATTTGGCATGGGTCCTCAGATCCTAAAAATGTTCTACAGCTGCACCATCGAGAGCATCCTGATTGGTTGCATCACTGCCTGGTATGGCAACTGCTCGGCATCCAACTGCAAGGCGCTACAGAGGGTAGTGCGTACGGGCCAGTACATCACTGGGGCCAAGTTTCCTGCCATCCAGGACCTCTATACCAGGCAGTGTCAGAGGAAGGCTTTAAAAATTGCCAGACTCAGCCACCCTAGTCACAGACTGTTCTCTCTGCTACCGCATGGCAGAGTGGTTCTGGAGCGCCAAGTCTAGGCCCAAAAGGCTCCTTAACAGCTTCTACCCCCCGGCCATAAGACTCCTGAACAGCTAATCAAATGGCTACCCAGACCATAACCCCCCTTTTTGCCCTGCTGCTACTCACTGTATATTATCTATGCATAGTCAGACCTCAGTGAGTTCCCACTGATAATATGTAAACTGGTACCTCAGGCCTCAGTGAGTTCCCACTGATAAGATGTAAACTGGTACCTCAGGCCTCAGTGAGTTCCCACTGATAAGATGTAAACTGGTACCTCAGGCCTCAGTGAGTTCCCACTGATGACCACTGATAATATGTAAACTGGTACTTCAGGCCTCAGTGAGTTCCCACTGATAATATGTAAACTGGTACCTCAGACCTCAGTGAGTTCCCACTGATAATATGTAAACTG
>NW_026278599.1:0-5332 GCF_023373465.1 Oncorhynchus keta | reverse complement strand
CGCGCCCACGTAACTGGAGCCTCCTCCTCAAGCTCCTCCTCCACCAAGGGCACTCTTTACTTCCCCTCGGTACGACACACACACACACACACACACACACACACACACACACACACACACACCTTACAGCGGTCCAAGCTGGGCTGCATGTCAGTGCTTGAGGCGCTACAGACCTGGTTTTGAATCCTGGCTGTTTCACAACCGGCGTGATTGGAGTCCCCATAGAGCGGGGCACAATTGGTCAAGTCTGGTTTGGCCGTCATTGTAAATAATAATTTGTTCTTAACTGACTCGCCTAGATAAATAAAGGTTAAATTAAAAAATACAGACACGCACTTTTTAAACCAGTGTTAATTTTCGTCAACAAAAAATAGTGACTCAAAGTCCCGTCAAACTTGTATTTTCTGTGGCTTGACTATAACTGACTGAGTGGACCAGGAAAAGATGGACTGACTAAATGCATATCGCCAGGCGCCTCCTCTGCTTCCTCGTCCCGAACCAGTCCCCACCAGTCATCTAGTTAGCTTCCTCGTCCCGAACCAGTCCCCACCAGTCATCTAGTTAGCTTCCGTCCCGAACCAGTCCCCACCAGTCATCTAGTTAGCTTCCCTCGTTCGAACCAGTCCCCACCAGTCATCTAGTTAGCTTCCTCGTCCCGAACCAGTCCCCACCAGTCATCTAGTTAGCTTCCTCGTCCCGAACCAGTCCCACCAGTCATCTAGTTAGCTTCCTCGTCCCGAACCAGTCCCCACCAGTCATCTAGTTAGCTTCCTCGTCCCGAACCAGTCCCCACCAGTCATCTAGTTAGCTTCCTCGTCCGAACCAGTCCCCACCAGTCATCTAGTTAGCTTCCTCGTCCCCGAACCAGTCCCCACCAGTCATCTAGTTAGCTTCCTCGTCCCGAACCAGTCCCCACCAGTCATCTAGTTAGCTTCCTCGCCCCGAACCAGTCCCCACCAGTCATCTAGTTAGCTTCCTCGTCCCGAACCAGTCCCACCAGTCATCTAGTTAGCTTCTCGTCCCGAACCAGTCCCCACCAGTCATCTAGTTAGCTTCCTCGTCCCGAACCAGTCCCCACCAGTCATCTAGTTAGCTTCCTCGTCCCGAACCAGTCCCCACCAGTCATCTAGTTAGCTTCCTCGTCCCGAACCAGTCCCCACCAGTCATCTAGTTAGCTTCCCGTTCCGAACCAGTCCCCACCAGTCATCTAGTTAGCTTCCTCGTCCCGAACCAGTCCCCACCAGTCATCTAGTTAGCTTCCTCGTCCCGAACCAGTCCCCACCAGTCATCTAGTTAGCTTCTCGTCCCGAACCAGTCCCCACCAGTCATCTAGTTAGCTTCCTCGTCCGAACCAGTCCCCACCAGTCATCTAGTTAGCTTCCTCGTCCCGAACCAGTCCCCACCAGTCATCTAGTTAGCTTCCTCGTCCCGAACCAGTCCCCACCAGTCATCTAGTTAGCTTCCTCGTCCCGAACCAGTCCCCACCAGTCATCTAGTTAGCTTCCTCGTCCCCCGAACCAGTCCCCACCAGTCATCTAGTTAGCTTCCTCGCCCCGAACCAGTCCCCACCAGTCATCTAGTTAGCTTCCTCGTCCCCGAACCAGTCCCCACCAGTCATCTAGTTAGCTTCCTCGTCCCGACCGAACCAGTCCCCACCAGTCATCTAGTTAGCTTCC
The DNA here is from genome assembly GCF_023373465.1 of Oncorhynchus keta. NCBI lineage: Eukaryota > Metazoa > Chordata > Actinopteri > Salmoniformes > Salmonidae > Oncorhynchus > Oncorhynchus keta. The sequence continues at coordinate 3,656 of NW_026278599.1, read as the reverse complement.
TCGTCCCCGGTCCCCACCAGTCATCTAGTTAGCTTCCTGCGTCCCCCAGTCCCCACCAGTCATCTAGTTAGCTTCCTCGTCCCGAACCAGTCCCCACCAGTCATCTAGTTAGCTTCCTCGTACCGAACCAGTCCCCACCAGTCATCTAGTTAGCTTCCTCGTCCCGAACCAGTCCCCACCAGTCATCTAGTTAGCTTCCTCATCCCGAACCAGTCCCCACCAGTCATCTAGTTAGCTTCCTCGTACCGACCAGTCCCCACCAGTCATCTAGTTACCTCGAACCCGAACCAGTCCCCACCAGTCATCTAGTTAGCTTCCTCGTCCCGAACCAGTCCCCACCAGTCATCTAGTTAGCTTCCCTCGTCCCGAACCAGTCCCCACCAGTCATCTAGTTAGCTTCCTGCGTCCCGAACCAGTCCCCACCAGTCATCTAGTTAGCTTCCTCGTCCCTGAACCAGTCCCCACCAGTCATCTAGTTAGCTTCTCGTCCCGAACCAGTCCTCACCAGTCATCTAGTTGGCTTCCCTTTTCCTGGTTAACCAACACAACCTGCATTACCAAATGAGAAACTATAGCAGCATTGAGTTGAATAACAGGTATGTTTTAATGAGAAACTATAGCAGCATTTAGTTGGATAACAGGAATAACTAGGTTTATGTTCTTCTCTCCCTTGAGTCGAGAAAACGTAGGCCGTCTTTCAATTTGTAGTCTCACTCAACCTCCCACTTAGCCTACTGCGTTTCATAGCCAGGTCCCCTCAACCTCCCACCTAGCCTACTGCGTTTCAAAGCCAGGTCCCCCTCAACCTCCCACTTAGCCTACTGCATTTCATAGCCAGGTCCCCTCAGCCTCCCACTTAGCCTATCTGCGTTTCATATCCAGGTCCCTCAACCTCCCACTTAGCCTACTGCGTTTCATATCCAGGTTCCCTCAACCCTCCCACCTAGCCTACTGCGTTTCAAAGCCAGGTCCCTCAGCCCTCCCACCTAGCCTACTGGGCAAGCCATAGCCAGGTCCCCCTCAACCCTCCCACTTAGCCTACTGCATTTCATAGCCAGGTCCCCTCAGCCCTCCCACTTAGCTTACTGCGTTTCATATCCAGGTCCCTCAACCCTCCCACTTAGCCTACTGCGTTTCATAGCCAGGTCCCCCTCAGCCCTCCCACCTAGCCTACTGCGTTTCATAGCCAGGTCCCCCAACCCTCCCACTTAGCCTACTGCGTTCATATCCAGGTCCCCTCAGCCCCTCCCACTTAGCCTACTGCATTTCATATCCAGGTCCCCTCAGCCCTCCCACTTAGCCTACTGCGTTTCATAGCCAGGTCCCTCAGCCCTCCCACTTAGCTACTGCGTTTCATAGCCAGGTCCCTCAACCCTCCCACTTAGCCTACTGCGTTTCATATCCAGGTCCCTCAGCCCTCCCACTTAGCCTACTGCGTTCATATCCAGGTCCCCTCAACCCTCCCACTTAGCCTACTGTGTTTCATAGCCAGGTCCCCTCAACCCTCCCACTTGGCCTATGCGTTTCATAGCCAGGTCCCCTCAACCCTCCCACTTAGCCTACTGCGTTTCATAGCCAGTCCCCAACCCTCCCACTTAGCCTACTGCATTTTCATAGCCAGGTCCCCCTCAACCCTCCCACTTAGCCTACTCGTTTCATATCCAGGTCCCCTCAACCCTCCCACCTAGCCTCTGCGTTTCATATCCAGCCCCTCAACCTCCCACTTAGCCTACTGCGTTTCATAGCCAGGTTCCCTCAGCCCTCCCACCTAGCCTACCATGCGCATTTCATAGCCAGGTCCCTCAACCCTCCCACTTAGCCTACTGGGCGCTTCATAGCCAGGTTCTCAGCCACCTAGCTTACTGCATTTCATATCCAGGTCCCTCAACCCTCCCACTTAGCCTACTGCATTTCATAGCCAGGTCCCTCAACCCCCACTTAGCCTACTGCATTTCAGCCAGGTCCCCTCAACCCTCCCACCTAGCCTACTGCATTTCATAGCTAGGTCCCCTCAGCCCTCCCCTTAGCCTACTGCGTTTCATAGCCAGGGTCCCTCAGCCTCCCACCTAGCCTGCGTTTCATATCCAGTCCCCTCAACCCTCCCACTTAGCCTACTGCGTTTCTGGCCAGGTCCCCTCAGCCCTCCCTTGGCCTACTGCGTTTCATGTCAGGTCCCCTCAACCCTCCCACTTGGCTTACTGCATTTCTGTAGGTCCCTCAACCCTCCCCACTTAGCCTACTCGTTTCCTTGTGGGTCCCCTCAACCCTCCCATAGCCTACTGCATTTCATAGCCAGGTCCCCTCAACCCTCCCACCTAGCCTACTGCATTTCATATCAAGGTCCCCTCAACCCTCCCACCTAGCCTACTGCGTTTCATAGCCAGGTCCCCTCAGCCCTCCCACTTAGCCTACTGCGTTTCATAGCCAGGTCCCCTTAGCCCTCCCACCTAGCCTACTGCGTTTCATATCCAGTTCCCCTCAACACTCCCACCTAGCCTACCCGCATTTCATAGCCAGGTCCCCTCAACCTAGTTCAGTTATGTTACCTCATTAGGGGATCGTTCAGCACGACTAGTTCAGTTATGTTACCTCATTAGGGGGCGCGTTCAGCACGACGCACTGCTGTTACTGTTTATTATCTATCCTGATTGTCTAGTCACTTTACCTCTACCTACATGTACATATTACCTCAACTATCTGGTACCCCTGCACGTTGACCCGGTACTGGTACCCATGCGCGTTGACTCTGTATTGGTACCCCTGCACGTTGACCTCGGTACTGGTACCCATGCGCGTTGACCCCGGTACTGGTACCCCTGCACGTTGACCCCGGTACTGGTACCCCTGCACGTTGACCCCGGTACTGGTACCCCTGCGTTGACCCCGGTACTGGTACCCCTGCGCGTTGACCCCGGTACTGGTACCCCTGCGCGTTGACCCCGGTACTGGTACCCCTGCACGTTGACCCCGGTACTGGTACCCCTGCGCGTTGACCCCGGTACTGGTACCCCTGCGCGTTGACCCCGGTACTGGTACCCATGCGCGTTGACCCCGGTACTGGTACCCTGCGCGTTGACCCCGGTACTGGTACCCTGTGCGTTGACCCGGTACTGGTACCCCTGCGTTGACCCGGTACTGGTACCCCTGCTCGTTGACTCTATTTCCTTTATTTATTTAGTAACATTTTAACTGCATTGTGGGAAATAGTTCATAAGTCAACATCTCACTGTAAATTTTACACCTGTTCTATTTGGCGCATGTGATGAATAACGATTTGATTTTGAACTTCTACCTCCATGTCCCTCTTTCTCCTCTTCTATCCTCCTTCTCCTCTTCTCTCCTCCCTCCATCTCCTCTCTCCTCCCTCTCCTCTTCTCTCCTCCCTCCATCTCCTCTTCTTTCTCTCCTCTCTGTCTCCTCTCCAGATCCTGAACCCTCCTCCATCTCCTGCGACCGTCAGGTCTCAGTACACCCATGGAGTTTGTTTCTCCTCAACAGCCCGTCAACACACCGTTCATACAGGTAACCCTCTCTATCCTCCACGAGTTGTCTCTCCTCGCCCGCAGTTGTCTCTCCCTCGCCACGGTTGTCTCTCCTCGCCACGGTTGTCTCTCCCGCCACGGTTGTCTCTCCTCGCCACGGTTGTCTCTCCTCGC
>NW_026278598.1:0-12500 GCF_023373465.1 Oncorhynchus keta | reverse complement strand
ACTACTGACTACTGATGATTAACTACTGACTACTGATGATTAACTACTGACTACTGATGACTGACTACTGACTACTGACTACTGATGATTAACTACTGACTACTGACTACTGACTACTGATGATTAACTACTGACTACTGACGACTGATGATTAACTACTGACTACTGATGACTGATGATTAACTACTGACTACTGACTACTGATGATTAACTACTGACTACTGACTACTGATGACTGACTACTGGCGACTGATGATGAACTACTGACAACTGACTACTGGCGACTGATGATTAACTACTGACAACTGACTACTGATGATTAACTACTGACAACTGACTACTGATGATTAACTACTGACTACTGACGACTGACTACTGATGATTAACTACTGACTACTGACTACTGACTACTGATGATTAACTACTGACTACTGACTACTGATGATTAACTACTGACTACTGACGACTGACTACTGATGATTAACTACTGACTACTGACTACTGATGATTAACTACTGACTACTGACTACTGATGATTAACTACTGACGACTGACAACTGACTACTGATGATTAACTACTGACTACTGATGATTAACTACTGACTACTGATGATTAACTACTGACTACTGACTACTGATGATTAACTACTGACTACTGACTACTGATGATTAACTACTGACTGACTACTGATGATTAACTACTGACTACTGATGATTAACTACTGACTACTGACAACTGATGATTAACTACTGACTACTGACTACTGACGACTGATGATTAACTACTGACTACTGATGATTAACTACTGATGATTAACTACTGACTACTGATGATTAACTACTGATGATTAACTACTGATGATTAACTACTGACTACTGATGATTAACTACTGATGATTAACTACTGACGACTGACTACTGACGACTGACGACTAACTACTGATGATTGACTACTGACTGACTACTGACGACTGACTACTGGTGATTAACTACTGACTACTGACAACTGACTACTGATGACTGACTACTGATGATTGACTACTGACTACTGACTACTGATGATTAACTACTGACTACTGATGATTAACTACTGACTACTGACAACTGATGACTGATGATTAACTACTGACTACTGACAACTGACTACTGATGACTGACTACTGATGATTAACTACTGACTACTGACTACTGATGATTAACTACTGACTAATGATGACTGATGATTAACTACTGACTACTGATGATTAACTACTGACTACTGATGATTAACTACTGACTACTGACAACTGACGATTAACTACTGACGACTGACGACTGACGATGATTCATTTGTCAGAGTATATTGGAGTGCCACGGCAGAAAACTACAACATGCAGCGAATTTTGAACAGAAGTGTTGATAGGGCAGGACTGTTGTGCGGCAGGTCGCATTGAACAAGGCAGTTAACCCCACTATTCCTAACCCATCATTGTAAATAAGAATACATTCTAAAACTGACTTGCCTAGTTAAATAAAGGTTAAATAAATTGAAAACATTAAAATGCAATGTAGCGAGTTCAGAACTTAATTTATTGAGCCAAGTGACTTCCGAATTGCCTGGAATTTCCCGAAATACCCCGCTGTGTTGCGTCTCGGGGCATTTAGTCTCAATCCAGCGGTCTGTCTGTCTCTGCTGAAAAACGTGAGCCACGTCACAAAGGGTCTACCGGGATATTTAAGCTAAATGCAGTTTTTACGCTACTGTCTGGCTGCACAACAAACATGCATTTAATAAATAACATGCAATTATGTCGGCTGCATTTCAGTGCTATAGAGGCGTCACTAAAAACACCCTGGTTCGAATCCAGGCTGTATCACAACCGGCCGTGATTGAGAGTCCCATAGGGCGTCGCACAATTGGCTAAGCATCGTCGGCCGTCATTTGTAAATAAGAATTTGTTCTTATCTAACTTGCCGAGTAGGCCCAAGACAGACACACAGAACGATAAGGAGGAGAACGTCTGTCTGTAATTGTATTGTGATAATGAAGAGGGTAACTTAATTGTAACTCTTGTACAATAGACCATGTCTTTTCTAACTAGCTCACTTACTAACAGCAACCGTTATGGTCACATAACCTAATCTTCCGCGAGGTAACTATGTAACACAGTGTAATAGGATAGCCCGTGTCCAATGATGTCCATATAAAAACGCACTGGGTGTGAGAAATGCGCTTTACAGATGAAGTGTATGATTGGGAATAATAATAGTAGGCTACACAACTAGTCAACAACAGAAATAACCTTGTAGCCTACTTCCGTATTGAGCAATATGAGCGTATCTAAACCAAGACAAATGCAGGCGAGAACACAGACATAGTTTAAGATACATCATCATCATCATAAATAATAAGATAATAATGTCCTTCTGTAGCTCAGTTGGTAGAGCATGGCGCTTGTAACGCCAGGGTAGTGGGTTCGATTCCCGGGACCACCCATACGTAGAATGTATGCACATGACTGTAAGTCGCTTTGGATAAAAGCGTCTGCTAAATGGCATATTATTATTTATATCATCATCATCATCATCATCACCCATGTCCTCTTTCTCACCTCGTCGTCGGCGTTATTCCCAGATCCGTCCCCGACCTGGGCCATGGTTCGCTGGGTAGAAGGCTAGCAAGCAAAGCCAGTAAGGACCGGGACTGGTAACAAACTTAGGGCTTCAGCAGGAGAAAAGGCTATTTTCATTAGGTCCGAAAATTATTTCGTTTTGGTCCAGCTCTCATTCTCTCTCTCTCGGCGGTGAGTGTCTCAGTCTGAAGACTGTTTTTGCCTGGGCGGTTCGTGGTTTAGCCAGCTGCTGCTTTCTCTCTGCGGAGCCTCTCCTTCCACCTTCCTTTCGCGGGATACACACTCCCAGGAACGCTCAACACCGGTCCGCCTTGTGACCTCACAACAGGAAAGCCGTTTCCACCCGGGCAGCCCAGTCCGTTCTGACGACACAGCCCTCGAGCCTTTCTCCGGTCAATCACGGAAAGAACGAGAGAGCCAGGTGTCACGTCAGCAGTCAAGAAACTGAAACAGGATATAAGGCAACGCGCAACCGGCCGTTGAGATATCAACAACCCCGGTAAAAGCCGGCATTTAGCCTATTTCTATCAACCCGCGCCGTACTCACTCTCTTCTGCATATAGCCTAGTCTAGTAGAGAAGTCATGTATATATGAATCGGTCCTTCTCATTTGAACGTTTATTCAGCCTAGACAAATAGGCCCAGAGAGGACAGTCGCCTATAGACTATACTAACCGGTTACGGTGTTCTCGTATCGACTCAACCGTAGACTCTGGACGCGATCATTTTTAATAAATGTGCCTCGAGTCCAAAGCGACGCACCACGATACGCATGTGACTCTGCGTGCCTTTATTTATTTATTTATTTATTTATTTATTATACGCAGAGGGGGTTGGCCTGGGAATCAATTCAGATGAATAGTCACGCACAAAATCATATTTTCTAAATGCCAGTTAATTATGATCCATAATAAAAAAATGCAGGTTCCTAGGATAAGAAGTGGATACCGTTCTTATTCCTCGGTGTCTGAACGATAGCCTATGGTTGTTGTACCTAATAAGTTTTGAAAAAAAAATGTACCGTATTAATATAGGTCTTTTTACAGTGTGCGCATTGCGCGGAAAATTGTTCTGGCGATGTGGCAAATACAAATCGCTCCTCCCCTCCCACGAGTCAGTGGTCCTCTTCACATGCACCACCCAAAGACAGCCACTAGAGGGAGGCAAAGGCGCTCTCACGACTTCTAAGCATCTGGAGAGAGACAGAGAGAGGGAGAACTATCTCTCATCCTGGAATATATCAAGGTCTGAGGTCTATCTGCCTTTGGTAGGATTCTATACTACTTTCTACTGAAGTGCAGGAACCCAGACTTAAATCAAAGAAATGGGAAAATACAGACATTGTCATCCTACAAGAAACATGTTATAGAGGAGACAGACCCACTGGTTGCCCTCTAGGTTACAGAGAGCTGGGAGTCCCATCCACCAAACTACCAGGTGGGTGGTATAGAGGAGATGGACCCACTGGTTGCCCTCTAGGTTACAGAGAGCTGGTAGTCCCATCCACCAAACTACCAGGTGGGTGGTATAGAGGAGATGGACCCACTGGTTGCCCTCTAGGTTACAGAGAGCTGGTAGTCCCATCCACCACACTATTATATTATATATATTATTATATTATTATTATATATTACCACACTACCAGGTGGTAAATAGGGAAGGGACTCAGGGGGCATGCTAATTTGGTAGAGAGCAGACCTAACTCACTATTAAATTAGTAAAAACTGGAACATTTACATCTGGCTAGAAATTAATAAGGAAATTATCTCAACATGTACTAACTAGTCTGTGGTGACCTAAATGTCAGAACTGGACAAGAACCTGACACTCTAAGCACACAGGGGGGCCTGGAGGTGACAGTATTCCCTCCCCAATATGCCCCCTAGGTACAACTATGACCAACAAAAACGGTCACAACTCCTGCAGCTCTGTCGGAGTGCTAGCTGTGCCACTAGAGATCCTGGTTTGAGTCCAGGCTCTGTTGCAACCGGCTGCGACCGGGAGACCCATGGGGTGGCGCACAATTGGCCCAGCGTTGGCCGGCAGGGATGTTCATCGCGCTCTAACGACTCCTTGTGGCGGGCCGGGTGCAATGCACGCTGACACAGAGTTTCCTCCGACATGTCTGTAAGTTGCGTCTGGCTTCCGGGTTGGATGTGCATTGTGTAAAGAAGCAGTGCGCCTTGGTAGGGTCGTGTTTCGTGGCTCTCAACCTTCGTCTCTCCCCAGTCCGTATGCAAGTTACAGCGATGGGATGACAACCAAATGGATACAATGAAATTGGGTTAAAAAAAAATGTTTTAAAAAGGAACATAACATTTGACATACCAATTAGGATCTGGCTAAAAATACTGTAATCAGTCATAGAGCCCATTGCCCTTTATGGTTGTGAGGTCTGGGGTCCTCGTTCACCAACCAAGAATTCACAAAATGGGACAAACACCAAATTGAGACTCTGCACGCAGAATTCTGCAAAAACATCTTCTTGGTAAAATATCAAATAATGCAGCTCATAATTAGGACGATTCCCGCTAATGATTCAAATCCAGAAAATATTTATAATAATATATATATATATATTATAATATAGAATATAATTTAATTCTACAACCTGCTATAACTGATTCGACAAAGCCTTCACCTACGAACCTGGAGAAGAGTCCCCTCAGAGCCCCAGGACAGCAACACGACTAGACACAACCAAATCATGAGAAAACAAAAAGATAATTACTTGATAATTACTTTTGGTTACTGTCATTCATATTCACCCAGTTCAATGTAACAGTGACAGGTTTAGGTTACTGTCATTCATATTCACCCAGTTCAATGTAACAGTGACAGGTTTAGGTTACTGTCATTCATATTCACCCAGTTCAATGTAACAGTGACAGGTTTAGGTTACTGTCATTCATATTCACCCAGTTCAATGTAACAGTGACAGGTTAAGGTTACTGTCATTCATATTCACCCAGTTCAATGTAACAGTGATGGGTTTAGGTTACTGTCATTCATATTCACCCAGGTCAATGTAACAGTGACAGGTTTAGGTTACTGTCATTCATATTCACCCAGTTCAATGTAACAGTGACAGGTTTAGGTTACTGTCATTCATATTCACCCAGTTCAATGTAACAGTGACAGGTTTAGGTTACTGTCATTCATATTCACCCAGTTCAATGTAACAGTGACAGGTTTAGGTTACTGTCATTCATATTCACCCAGGTCAATGTAACAGTGACAGGTTTAGGTTACTGTCATTCATATTCACCCAGTTCAATGTAACAGTGACAGGTTTAGGTTACTGTCATTAATATTCACCCAGTTCAATGTAACAGTGACAGGTTTAGGTTACTGTCATTCACCCAGTTCAATGTAACAGTGACAGGTTTAGGTTACTGTCATTAATATTCACCCAGTTCAATGTAACAGTGACAGGTTTAGGTTACTGTCATTCACCCAGTTCAATGTAACAGTGATAGGTTTAGGTTACTGTCATTAATATTCACCCAGTTCAATGTAACAGTGACAGGTTTAGGTTACTGTCATTCACCCAGTTCAATGTAACAGTGACAGGTTTAGGTTACTGTCATTAATATTCACCCAGTTCAATGTAACAGTGACAGGTTTAGGTTACTGTCATTCACCCAGTTCAATGTAACAGTGATAGGTTTAGGTTACTGTCATTCATATTCACCCAGTTCAATGTAACAGTGACAGGTTTAGGTTACTGTCAGTCATATTCACCCAGTTCAATGTAACAGTGACAGGTTTAGGTTACTGTCATTCACCCAGTTCAATGTAACAGTGACAGGTTTAGGTTACTGTCATTCACCCAGTTCAATGTAACAGTGATAGGTTTAGGTTACTGTCATTCATATTCACCCAGTTCAATGTAATAGTGACAGGTTTAGGTTACTGTCATTCATATTCACCCAGTTCAATGTAACAGTGACAGGTTTAGGTTACTGTCATTCATATTCACCCAGTTCAATGTAACAGTGACAGGTTTAGGTTACTGTCATTCATATTCACCCAGTTCAATGTAACAGTGACAGGTTTAGGTTACTGTCATTCATATTCACCCAGTTCAATGTAACAGTGACAGGTTTAGGTTACTGTCATTCATATTCACCCAGTTCAATGTAACAGTGACAGGTTTAGGTTACTGTCATTCATATTCACCCAGGTCAATGTAACAGTGACAGGTTTAGGTTACTGTCATTCATATTCACCCAGTTCAATGTAACAGTGACAGGTTTAGGTTACTGTCATTCACCCAGTTCAATGTAACAGTGACAGGTTTAGGTTACTGTCATTCATATTCACCCAGTTCAATGTAACAGTGACAGGTTTAGGTTACTGTCATTCACCCAGTTCAATGTAACAGTGATAGGTTTAGGTTACTGTCATTCACCCAGTTCAATGTAACAGTGACAGGTTTAGGTTACTGTCATTCATATTCACCCAGTTCAATGTAACAGTGACAGGTTTAGGTTACTGTCATTCACCCAGTTCAATGTAACAGTGACAGGTTTAGGTTACTGTCATTCATATTCACCCAGTTCAATGTAACAGTGACAGGTTTAGGTTACTGTCATTCATATTCACCCAGTTCAATGTAACAGTGACAGGTTTAGGTTACTGTCATTCATATTCACCCAGTTCAATGTAACAGTGACAGGTTTAGGTTACTGTCATTCATATTCACCCAGTTCAATGTAACAGTGACAGGTTAAGGTTACTGTCATTCATATTCACCCAGTTCAATGTAACAGTGATGGGTTTAGGTTACTGTCATTCATATTCACCCAGGTCAATGTAACAGTGACAGGTTTAGGTTACTGTCATTCATATTCACCCAGTTCAATGTAACAGTGACAGGTTTAGGTTACTGTCATTCATATTCACCCAGTTCAATGTAACAGTGACAGGTTTAGGTTACTGTCATTCATATTCACCCAGTTCAATGTAACAGTGACAGGTTTAGGTTACTGTCATTCATATTCACCCAGGTCAATGTAACAGTGACAGGTTTAGGTTACTGTCATTCATATTCACCCAGTTCAATGTAACAGTGACAGGTTTAGGTTACTGTCATTAATATTCACCCAGTTCAATGTAACAGTGACAGGTTTAGGTTACTGTCATTCACCCAGTTCAATGTAACAGTGACAGGTTTAGGTTACTGTCATTAATATTCACCCAGTTCAATGTAACAGTGACAGGTTTAGGTTACTGTCATTCACCCAGTTCAATGTAACAGTGATAGGTTTAGGTTACTGTCATTAATATTCACCCAGTTCAATGTAACAGTGACAGGTTTAGGTTACTGTCATTCACCCAGTTCAATGTAACAGTGACAGGTTTAGGTTACTGTCATTAATATTCACCCAGTTCAATGTAACAGTGACAGGTTTAGGTTACTGTCATTCACCCAGTTCAATGTAACAGTGATAGGTTTAGGTTACTGTCATTCATATTCACCCAGTTCAATGTAACAGTGACAGGTTTAGGTTACTGTCAGTCATATTCACCCAGTTCAATGTAACAGTGACAGGTTTAGGTTACTGTCATTCACCCAGTTCAATGTAACAGTGACAGGTTTAGGTTACTGTCATTCACCCAGTTCAATGTAACAGTGATAGGTTTAGGTTACTGTCATTCATATTCACCCAGTTCAATGTAATAGTGACAGGTTTAGGTTACTGTCATTCATATTCACCCAGTTCAATGTAACAGTGACAGGTTTAGGTTACTGTCATTCATATTCACCCAGTTCAATGTAACAGTGACAGGTTTAGGTTACTGTCATTCATATTCACCCAGTTCAATGTAACAGTGACAGGTTTAGGTTACTGTCATTCATATTCACCCAGTTCAATGTAACAGTGACAGGTTTAGGTTACTGTCATTCATATTCACCCAGTTCAATGTAACAGTGACAGGTTTAGGTTACTGTCATTAATATTCACCCAGGTCAATGTAACAGTGACAGGTTTAGGTTACTGTCATTCATATTCACCCAGTTCAATGTAACAGTGACAGGTTTAGGTTACTGTCATTCATATTCACCCAGTTCAATGTAACAGTGACAGGTTTAGGTTACTGTCATTCATATTCACCCAGTTCAATGTAACAGTGACAGGTTTAGGTTACTGTCATTCACCCAGTTCAATGTAACAGTGATAGGTTTAGGTTACTGTCATTCACCCAGTTCAATGTAACAGTGACAGGTTTAGGTTACTGTCATTCATATTCACCCAGTTCAATGTAACAGTGATAGGTTTAGGTTACTGTCATTCACCCAGTTCAATGTAACAGTGATAGGTTTAGGTTACTGTCATTCATATTCACCCAGTTCAATGTAATAGTGACAGGTTTAGGTTACTGTCATTCATATTCACCCAGTTCAATGTAATAGTGACAGGTTTAGGTTACTGTCATTCATATTCACCCAGTTCAATGTAACAGTGACAGGTTTAGGTTACTGTCATTCATATTCACCCAGTTCAATGTAACAGTAATGGGTTTAGGTTACTGTCATTCATATTCACCCAGTTCAATGTAACAGTGACAGGTTTAGGTTACTGTCATTCACCCAGTTCAATGTAACAGTGACAGGTTTAGGTTACTGTCATTCATATTCATCCAGTTCAATGTAACAGTGACAGGTTTAGGTTACTGTCATTCATATTCACCCAGTTCAATGTAACAGTGATGGGTTTAGGTTAGTCATTCATATTCACCAGGTCAATGTAACAGTGACAGGTTTAGGTTACTGTCATTCATATTCACCCAGTTCAATGTAACAGTGACAGGTTTAGGTTACTGTCATTCATATTCACCCAGTTCAATGTAACAGTGACAGGTTTAGGTTACTGTCATTCATATTCACCCAGTTCAATGTAACAGTGACAGGTTTAGGTTACTGTCATTCATATTCACCCAGGTCAATGTAACAGTGACAGGTTTAGGTTACTGTCATTCATATTCACCCAGTTCAATGTAACAGTGACAGGTTTAGGTTACTGTCATTAATATTCACCCAGTTCAATGTAACAGTGACAGGTTTAGGTTACTGTCATTCACCCAGTTCAATGTAACAGTGACAGGTTTAGGTTACTGTCATTAATATTCACCCAGTTCAATGTAACAGTGACAGGTTTAGGTTACTGTCATTCACCCAGTTCAATGTAACAGTGATAGGTTTAGGTTACTGTCATTAATATTCACCCAGTTCAATGTAACAGTGACAGGTTTAGGTTACTGTCATTCACCCAGTTCAATGTAACAGTGACAGGTTTAGGTTACTGTCATTAATATTCACCCAGTTCAATGTAACAGTGACAGGTTTAGGTTACTGTCATTCACCCAGTTCAATGTAACAGTGATAGGTTTAGGTTACTGTCATTCATATTCACCCAGTTCAATGTAACAGTGACAGGTTTAGGTTACTGTCAGTCATATTCACCCAGTTCAATGTAACAGTGACAGGTTTAGGTTACTGTCATTCACCCAGTTCAATGTAACAGTGACAGGTTTAGGTTACTGTCATTCACCCAGTTCAATGTAACAGTGATAGGTTTAGGTTACTGTCATTCATATTCACCCAGTTCAATGTAATAGTGACAGGTTTAGGTTACTGTCATTCATATTCACCCAGTTCAATGTAACAGTGACAGGTTTAGGTTACTGTCATTCATATTCACCCAGTTCAATGTAACAGTGACAGGTTTAGGTTTACTGTCATTCATATTCACCCAGTTCAATGTAACAGTGACAGGTTTAGGTTACTGTCATTCATATTCACCCAGTTCAATGTAACAGTGACAGGTTTAGGTTACTGTCATTCATATTCACTCCAGTTCAATGTAACAGTGACAGGTTTAGGTTACTGTCATTCATATTCACCCAGGTCAATGTAACAGTGACAGGTTTAGGTTACTGTCATTCATATTCACCAGTTCAATGTAACAGTGACAGGTTTAGGTTACTGTCATTCATATTCACCCAGTTCAATGTAACAGTGACAGGTTTAGGTTACTGTCATTCATATTCACCCAGTTCAATGTAACAGTGACAGGTTTAGGTTACTGTCATTCACCCAGTTCAATGTAACAGTGACAGGTTTAGGTTACTGTCATTAATATTCACCCAGTTCAATGTAACAGTGACAGGTTTAGGTTACTGTCATTCACCCAGTTCAATGTAACAGTGATAGGTTTAGGTTACTGTCATTCATATTCACCCAGTTCAATGTAATAGTGACAGGTTTAGGTTACTGTCATTCATATTCACCCAGTTCAATGTAATAGTGACAGGTTTAGGTTACTGTCATTCATATTCACCCAGTTCAATGTAACAGTGACAGGTTTAGGTTACTGTCATTCATATTCACCCAGTTCAATGTAACAGTAATGGGTTTAGGTTACTGTCATTCATATTCACCCAGTTCAATGTAACAGTGACAGGTTTAGGTTACTGTCATTCACCCAGTTCAATGTAACAGTGACAGGTTTAGGTTACTGTCATTCATATTCATCCAGTTCAATGTAACAGTGACAGGTTTAGGTTACTGTCATTCATATTCACCAGTTCAATGTAACAGTGATGGGTTTAGGTTACTACATGATACTAGAATGTTCCCTGTACGCATCATGAGGTTTCTACAACCTAGCCTATGAATGAAAGATCACAACGTAGGTGCACCACAGGTCGAGAGATACATTTGAGAAGACAGAGAGTGACACATGGACAGCCCGTGACATTCAATACCGCCTTTGCACACTCTTGCCTGCACCTACCTGATATAGAGAGAGTGTAATCACTTAGAAACGTTTTAACCGAATCTACGGAATGAATACACTACCTGATCACACGGAAAGATAACTAACAGTCACGGTGTGCTCGGAGTGCGCCTGTAGGCGTTCGTAAACGTTCAGAGCGCACCGTGGTCGCTCTGGGCCAGAGGTTGATCCTCACAACGGATGTCAAAAGCACTCAAGCTAACTGGCCAACATTGACTCTCTACATCCAGACATATAATGAGAGAACACTCACTGGGGACCATTTGACTGCCCAGGCAGATCCGGTTAGGGCTGTTTTCGTGTTATTCCGAGCGCTGGTGACACCGGACATATTCAACCGGTGTCGAGTGTTTTTAATTCATCACTTATTCCGCGCTCTGGTACAACTCAGACGACAGTAGACCACTAGAGGGACTTTACGCGATATATACGCTATATAAACCATTTTGTTTGTTGTGTTTATAATTCATTCTCGCATCTATGCTCTCTCTTAACCTTTTTCCCTTCGCTTGTGGACTTGTGTTCATCCCTTCGCTTGTAGACTTCTGTTCAAAATACAACAACTGCCTGGGACCAGCTGTGTGGTTGGCTTTGTGGGTTTTGACACTTATGTAGGTGTCATAACCAGCCATAAAATATTGTAATGTGTCACAACAGGTCTAATGACAGTGTTATGGCAATATAACAGATTATGCCCGTGTCATAACGCACTATGACGCTGGTGTTACGCACTCTGTTAATGGTCTATTTCAGTTGTTTTGGCAAAGTTAACATATGTTTCTACGCTACTAAAGCCCTTTTTGAATTTAGCGTGAACAAGAGTAGCCAATCCGACTCACGCCAGTGAGACAAGCTGGCTGCTGCCAAAGGTTACCCAGCATCCCATCTGGTTGTGTCTTGACTGCATCAAATGTAGTGTAACGGACCAAAGGGGTTTATAAACGCGGAAATCGACTTTGCCGTTTGAGCATGCGTTTGCGGCACAGTCGATAGCGGGCCGGACTCGGGCATAAAGGTCGAGGGTCGAGACCTGCTCCTTGGCCTGTTTCATTACCGTATGTTAAGATGCTACCGACCTACA
>NW_026278597.1:0-10226 GCF_023373465.1 Oncorhynchus keta | reverse complement strand
CTAGCTCCAACAGTGCAGTAATATCTGACTAAATACTTGTGTTTCTAGCTCCAACAGTGCAGTAATATCTGACTAAATACGTGTTTCTAGCTCCAACAGTGCAGTAATATCTGACTAAATACTTGTGTTTCTAGCTCCAACAGTGCAGTAATATCTGACTAAATGCTTGTGTTTCTAGCTCCAACAGTGCAGTAGTATCTAACTAAATGCTTGTGTTTCTAGCTCCAACAGGTAATATTTATCAACTAAATACTTGTGTTTCTAGCTCCAAATAGCAGTAATATCTGACTAAATACTTGTGTTTCTAGCTCCAACAGTGCAGTAATATCTGACTAAATACTTGTGTTTCTAGCTCCAACAGTGCAGTAATCTGACTAAATACTTGTGTTTCTAGCTCCAACAGTGCAGTAATATCTGACTAAATGCTTGTGTTTCTAGCTCCAACAGTGCAGTAATATCTGACTAAATACTTGTGTTTCTAGCTCCAACAGTGCAGTAATATTCTGATAAATACTTGTGTTTCTAGCTCCAACAGTGCAGTAATATCTGACCAAATACTCTAGCTCCAACAGTGCAGTAATATCTGACTAAATACTTGTTTCTAGCTCCAACAGTACAGTAATATCTGACTAAATACTTGTTTCTAGCTCCAACAGTGCAGTAATATCTGACTAAATACTTGTGTTTCTAGCTCCAACAGTGCAGTAATATCTGACTAAATACTTGTGTTTCTAGCTCCAACAGTGCAGTAATATCTGACTAAATACTTGTTTCTAGCTCCAACAGTGCAGTAATATCTGACTAAATACTTGTGTTTCTAGCTCCAACAGCAGTAATATCTGACTAAATACTTGTGTTTCCAGCTCCAACAGTACAGTAATATCTGACTAAATACTTGTGTTCCTAGCTCCAACAGTGCAGTAATATCTGACTAAATGCTTGTGTTTCTAGCTCCAACAGTGCAGTAATATCTGACTAAATACTTGTGTTTCTAGCTCCAACAGTACAGTAATATCTGACTAAATACTTGTTTTCTAGCTCCAACAGTGCAGTAATATCTGACTAAATGCTTGTGTTCCTAGTTCCAACAGAGCAGTAATATCTAACTAAATGCTTGTGTTTCTAGCTCCAACAGTGCAGTAAATATCTAACTAAATGCTTGTGTTCCCACATCTAAAAGTAAAATAATGGAATTAAGTATATAAATAAATAAGTATAATATATATAACATAAGTATATACATAAATAAATGCTATAATATATATACAGTATAAATATCTAACTAAATGCTTGTGTAGTCTAATAGAATACAGTATATATACATACTAAATACAGTATACATACAGTAACATTAAACTGACTAGTGTTCCATTATTAAAGTGACCTGATTCCATGTCTAGAGGGCAGTAGTCTCTAAGGGTAAATGACTAGTGATTCCATGTTCCAACAGGGCAGCAGTCTCTCAG
Source organism: Oncorhynchus keta (assembly GCF_023373465.1). Taxonomy (NCBI): domain Eukaryota; kingdom Metazoa; phylum Chordata; class Actinopteri; order Salmoniformes; family Salmonidae; genus Oncorhynchus; species Oncorhynchus keta. The sequence continues at coordinate 8,760 of NW_026278597.1, read as the reverse complement.
GTGCAGGGATGAGAGTGACTAGTGTTTCCATGTCTATAGGGCAGCAGTCTCTAAGGTGCAGAGTTGAGGTGACTTGATGATTCCTAGTTCTATGGGGCAGCAGTCTCTAACAATGCAGGGATGAGAGTGACCAGTGATTCCAAAGTAAAAGCAGCAGTCTCTAAGGTGCAGGGATGAGAGTGACTAGTGTTCCATTATTAAAGTGACTAGTGATTCCATGTCTATAGGGCAGCAGCCTCTAAGGTGCAGGATGGGATGTGATGTATTAAGGTACAGTGACCAGTGATTCCATGTCTATAGGGCAGCAGCCTCTAAGGTGCAGGGATGAGTGACTAGTGATTCCATGTCTTAGGGCAGCAGTGACTAAGGTGCAGGGAGAGAGTGACTAGTGTTCCATTATTAAAGTGACCAGTGATTCCATGTCTAAGGTGCAGGGATGAGTGACTAAGTGTTCAGGGATGAGTGACCAGTGATTCCATGTCTATAGGGCAGCAGTCTCTAAGGTGCAGGGATGAGAGTGACTAGTGATTCCATGTCTATAGGGCAGCAGTCTCTAAGGTGCAGGGATGAGAGTGACTAGTGATTCCATGTCTATAGGGCAGCCCTCTAATGTGCAGGGATGAGAGTGACTAGTGATTCCATGTCTATAGGGCAGCAGTCTCTAAGGTGCAGGGATGAGAGTGACTAGTGTTCCCATGTCCATAGTGGCAGCAGCCTCTAAGGCAGGGATGAGAGTGACTAGTGTTTCATTATTAAAGGACCAGTGCTTCCATGTCTATAGGGCAGCAGCCTCTAAGGTGCAGGGCTGAGAGTGACTAGTGTTCCATTATTAAAGTGACCAGTGATTCCATGTCTATGGGGCAGCAGCCCTAAGGTGCAGGGTTGAGAGTGACCAGTGATTCCATGTCTATAGGGCAGCAGTCTCTAAGGTGCAGAGTTGAGAGTGACTAGTGATTCCACAAGTTCATAGGGGGCAGCAGCCTCAGGTGCAGGGATGAGAGGACTAGTGATTCCATGTCTTAGGCAGCAGTCTCTAAGGCAGGGGATGAAGTCTATGATTCCATGGGGCAGCAGCCCTAAGGTGCAGGGATGAGAGCACTAGTGTTTCCATGTCTATAGGGCAGCAGTCTCTTAAGGTGCAGGGATGAGAGTGACTAGTGATTCCATGTCTATAGGCAGCAGCAAGGTGCAGGGATGAGAGGACCAGTGATTCCATGTCTATAGGGCAGCAGTCTCTACAGGGGGATGAGAGTGACTAGTGATTCCATGTCTATAGGCAGCAGTCTCTAAGGTGCAGGGATGAGAGTGACTAGTGTTTCATTATTAAAGTGATTCCATGTCTATAGGGCAGCAGCCTCTAAGGTGCAGGGATGAGAGTGGACTAGTGATTCCATGTCTATAGGGTGCAGCCTCTAAGGTGCAGGGATGAGAGTGACCAGTGATTCCATGTCTATAGGGTGCAGCCTCTAAGGTGCAGGGTTGAGAGTGACTAGTGATTCCATGTCTATCTAAGGTGCAGGATGTGACAGTGATTCCATGTTGAGAGCCTCTAAGGTGCAGGGTTGAGAGTGACCAGTGATTCCATGTCTATAGGCAGCAGCCTCTAAGGTGCAGGGATGAGAGTGACTAGTGATTCCATGTCTATGGGCAGCAGCCTCTAAGGCAGGGATGAGTGACTAGTGATTCCATGTCTTAGGCAGCAGCCTCTAAGGTCAGTGATTGACTAGTGTTCCATGTCTATAGGGCAGCAGCCTCTAAGGTGCAGGGATGAGAGTGACTAGTGTTCCATTATTAAAGTGACTAGTGATTCCATGTCTATAGGGCAGCAGCCTCTAAGGTGCAGGGATGAGAGTGACCAGTGATTCCATGTCTATAGGGCAGCAGTCTCTAAGGTACAGGGATGAGAGTGACTAGTGATTCCATGTCTATAGGGCAGCAGTCTCTAAGGTGCAGGGATGAGAGTGACTAGTGATTCCATGTCTATAGGGCAGCAGTCTCTAAGGTGCAGGGATGAGAGTGACCAGTGATTCCATGTCTATAGGGCAGCAGCCTCTAAGGCAGGGATGAGAGTGACTAGTGATTCCATGTCTATAGGGCAGCAGCCTCTAAGGTGCAGGGATGAGAGTGACTAGGTGATTCCATGTCTATAGGGCAGCCCTCTAAGGTGCAGGGATGAGAGTGACCAGTGATTCCATGTCTATAGGGCAGCAGTCTCTAAGGTGCAGGGTTGAGAGTGACTAGTGTTTCCATGTCTATAGGGCAGCAGTCTCTAGGTGCAGGGTTGAGAGTGACCAGTGTTTCCATGTCTATAGGGCAGCAGTCTCTAAGGTGCAGGGTTGAGAGTGACTAGTGTTTCCATGTCTATAGGGCAGCAGTCTCTAAGGTGCAGGGATGAGAGTGACTAGTGATTCCATGTCTATAGGGCAGCAGTCTCTAAGGTGCAGGGTTGAGAGTGACTAGTGTTTCCATGTCTATAGGGCAGCAGTCTCTAAGGTGAGATGAAACAAGATGCAGTAGATGGTATAGAGTACAGTATATACATATGAGATGAGTAATGTAAGGTATGTAAACAAGATGCAGTAGATGGTATAGAGTACAGTATATACATATGAGATTAGTAATGTAGGGTATGTAAACAAGATGCAGTAGATGGTATAGAGTACAGTATATACATATGAGATGAGTAATGTAGGGTATGTAAACAAGATGCAGTAGATGGTATAGAGTACAGTATACATATGAGATTAGTAATGTAGGGTATGTAAACAAGATGCAGTAGATGGTATAGAGTACAGTATATACATATGAGATGAGTAATGTAGGGTATGTAAACAAGATGCAGTAGATGGTATAGAGGACAGTATATACATATGAGATTAGTAATGTCGGTTTGTAAACATTATATTAAGTGCCATTGTTTAAAGTGGCTAGTGATACATTTTTATATACATTTTTCCATTATTAAAGTGGCTGGAGTTGAGTCGGTGTGTTGGCAGCAGTCACGTTATGTTAGTGGTGGCTGTTTAACAGTCGATGGCCTTGAGATAGAAGCTGTTTTTCAGTCTCTCGGTCCCAGCTTTGATGCACCTGTACTGACCTCGCCTTCTGGATGATAGCGGGGTGAACAGGTAGTGGCTCGGGTGGTTGATGTCCTTGATGATCTTTATGGCCTTCCTGTGACATCGGGTGGTGTAGGTGTCCTGGAGGGCAGGTAGTTTTCCCCCGGCGATGCGTTGTGCAGACCTCACTACCCTCTGGAGAGCCTTACGGTTGTGGGCGGAGCAGTTGCCGTACCAGGCGGTGATACAGCCGACAGGATGCTCTCGATTGCGCATCTGTAGAAGTTTGTGAGTGCTTTGGTGACAAGCCAAATTTCTTCAGCCTCCTGAGGTTGAATAGGCGCTGCTGCGCCTTCTTCACGACGCTGTCTGTGTGAGTGGACCAATTCAGTTTGTCTGTGATGTGTATGCCGAGGAACTTAAAACTTGCTACCCTCTCCACTACTGTTCCATCAATGTGGATAGGGGTGTTCCCTCTGCTGTTTCCTGAAGTCCACAAGCATCTCCTTTGTTTTGTTGAGTGTGAGGTTATTTTCCTGACACCACCCTCCGGGCCCTCACCTCCTCCCCTGTGCAGGCCGTCTCGTTGTTGTTGGTAATCGAGCCTACCACTGTAGTGTCGTCTGCAAACTTGATGATTGAGTTGGAGGTGTGCATGGCCCGCAGTCATGGGTGAACAGGGAGTACAGGAGAGGGCTCAGAACGCACCCTTGTGGGGCCCGGTATTGAGGATCAGCGGGGTGGAGATGTTGTTACCTACCCTCACCACCTGGGGGTGGCCCGTCAGGAAGTCCAGTACCCAGTTGCACAGGGCGGGGTCGAGACCCAGGGTCTCGAGCTTGATGACGAGTTTGGAGGGTACTATGGTGTTGAATGCCGAGCTGTAGTCGATGAACAGCATTCTTACATAGGTATTCCTCTTGTCCAGATGGGTTAGGGCAGTGGGCAGTGTGATGGCGATTTGCGTCGTCTGTGGACCTATTAGGGCGGTAAGAAAATTGGAGTGGGTCTAGGGTGTCAGGTAGGGTGGAGGTGATATGGTCCTTGACTAGTCTCTCGAAGCACTTCATGATGACGGAAGTGAGTGCTACAGGGCGCAGCCTGGGATCACGGTCTATAGGGTTGAAAGATTCACTTAACTTTCACCAAATTCACAGGTTTTCCAGAAATACCAGTTAGAAATAAGCAGGAAACCTGGGAATTTTGGGAAAGCTAACTGAAAACCTGGGAAACATGTCCAACTCTAGACTGGTCCCAGATCTGTTTGTGCTGTCTCCTATGGTGACAGTGACCATAAAGTACCAAGACATCACAAACAGATCTGGGACCAGTCTAATCAACAGATCTGGGACCAGACTAATCAACAGACCTGGGACCAGTCTAATCAACAGACCTGGGACCAGTCTAATCAACAGATCTGGGACCAGTCTAATCAACGCCATCTTCACAAACAGATCTGGGACCAGCAATCAACAGATCTGGGACCAGTCTAATCAACAGATCTGGGACCAGACTAATCAACAGACCTGGGACCAGTCTAATCAACAGACCTGGGACCAGTCTAAATAACAGTCTGAAGCACATTGATTGGTTTTCCTATGGGGGACTTGGGCATTGTATAGGGTAGTCTGAAACACACTGATTGGTTTTCCTATGGGGACTTGGGCATTGTATAGGGTAGTCTGAAACACACTGATTGGTTTTCCTATGGGGACTTGGGCATTGTATAGGGTAGTCTGAAACACACTGATTGGTTTTCCTATGGGGACTTGGGCATTGTATAGGGTAGTCTGAAACACACTGATTGGTTTTCCTATGGGGACTTGGGCATTGTATACGGTAGTCTGAAACACACTGATTGGTTTTCCTATGGGGGACTTGGGCATTGTATAGGGTAGTCTGAAACACACTGATTGGTTTTCCTATGGGGACTTGGGCATTGTATAGGGTAGTCTGAAACACACTGATTGGTTTTCCTATGGGGACTTGGGCATTGTATAGGGTAGTCTGAAACACACTGATTGGTTTTCCCATGGGGACTTGGGCATTGTATAGGGTAGTCTGAAACACACTGATTGGTTTTCCTATGGGGACTTGGGCATTGTATCGGAGTCTGAAACACACTGATTGGTTTACCCATGGGGACTTGGGCATTGTATAGGGTAGTCTGAAACACACTGATTGGTTTTCCTATGGGGGACTTGGGCATTGTATAGGGTAGTCTGAAACACACTGATTGGTTTTCCCATGGGGACTTGGGCATTGTATAGGGTAGTCTGAAACACACTGATTGGTTTTCCTATGGGGGACTTGGGCATTGTATAGGGTAGTCTGAAACACACTGATTGGTTTTCCTATGGGGACTTGGGCATTGTATAGGGTAGTCTGAAACAAACTGGTTGGTTTTCCTATGGGGACTTGGGCATTGTATAGGGTAGTCTGAAACACACTGATTGGTTTTCCTATGGGGACTTGGGCATTGTATAGGGTAGTCTGAAACACACTGATTGGTTTTCCTATGGGGACTTGGGCATTGTATAGGGTAGTCTGAAACACACTGATTGGTTTTCCTATGGGGACTTGGGCATTGTATAGGGTAGTCTGAAACACACTGATTGGTTTTCCTATGGGGGACTTGGGCATTGTATAGGGTAGTCTGAAACAAACTGATTGGTTTTCCTATGGGGACTTGGGCATTGTATAGGGTAGTCTGAAACACACTGATTGGTTTTCCTATGGGGACTTGGGCATTGTATAGGGTAGTCTGAAACACACTGATTGGTTTTCCTATGGGGGACTTGGGCACGTATAGGGTAGTCTGAAACACACTGATTGGTTTTCCCATGGGGACTTGGGCTGTAAAGTCTGAAACACTGATTGGTTTTCCCATGGGGACTTGGGCATTGTATAGGGTAGTCTGAAACACACTGATTGGTTTTCCTATAGGGACTTGGGCATTTTCTGAAACACACTGATTGGTTTTCCTATGGGGACTTGGGCATTGTATAGGGTAGTCTGAAACACACTGATTGGTTTTCCTATGGGGACTTGGGCATTGTATAGGGTAGTCTGAAACACACTGATTGGTTTTCCCATGGGGACTTGGGCATTGTATACGGTAGTCTGAAACACACTGATTGGTTTTCCCATAGGGACTTGGGCATTGTATACGGTAGTCTGGGGAAACACACTGATTGGTTTTCCTATAGGGACTTGGGCATTGTATAGGGTAGTCTGAAACACACTGATTGGTTTTCCCATGGGGACTTGGGCATTGTATAGGGTAGTCTGAAACACACTGATTGGTTTCCTATGGGGACTTGGGCATTGTATAGGGTAGTCTGAAACACACTGATTGGTTTTCCCATGGGGACTTGGGCATTGGGCGTATAGGGTAGTCTGAAACACACTGATTGGTTTTCCTATGGGGACTTGGGCATTGTATAGGGTAGTCTGAAACACACTGATTGGTTTTCCTATGGGGGACTTGGGCATTGTATAGGGTAGTCTGAAACACACTGATTGGTTTTCCTATGGGGACTTGGGCATTGTATAGGGTAGTCTGAAACACACTGGTTGGTTTTCCCATGGGGACTTGGGCATTGTATAGGGTAGTCTGAAACACACTGGTTGGTTTTCCTATGGGGACTTGGGCATTGTATAGGGTAGTCTGAAACACACTGATTGGTTTTCCCTGGGGGACTTGGGCATTGTATAGGGTAGTCTGAAACACACTGATTGGTCTTCCTATGGGGACTTGGGCATTGTATAGGGTAGTCTGAAACACACTGATTGGTTTCCTATGGGCAGTCTGACACACTTGGTTTCCTATGCATTGTATAGGGTAGTCTGAAACACACTGATTGGCTTTCCCATGGGGACTTGGGCATGTATACGCGGATTGGTTTTCCTATGTCTGAAACACACTGATTGGTTTTTCCCATGGGGGACTTGGGCATTGTATAGGATTGGCTTTCCCATGGGGACTTGGGCATTGTATACGGTAGTCCTGAAACACACTGATTGGTTTTCCCCATGGGGACTTGGGCATTGTATAGGGTAGTCTGAAACACACTGATTGGTTTTCCTATGGGGACTTGGGCATTGTATAGGGTAGTCTGAAACACACTGATTGGTTTTCCTATGGGGGACTTGGGCATTATTATAGGGTAGTCTGAAACAAACTGATTGGTTTTCCTATGGGGACTTGGGCATTGTATCTGGTAGTCTGAAACACACTGATTGGTTTTCCTATGGGGACTTGGGCATTGTATAGGGTAGTCTGAAACACACTGATTGGTTTTCCTATGGGGGACTTGGGCATTGTATAGGGTAGTCTGACACACACTGATTGGTTTTCCCATGGGGACTTGGGCGTGTATACGGTAATTTCAAACACACTGATTGGTTTTCCCATGGGGACTTGGGCATTGTATACGGTAGTCTGAAACACACTGATTGGTTTCCTATAGGGACTTGGGCATTGTATAGGGTGATCTGAAACACACTGATTGGTTTTCCATGGGGACTTGGGCATTGTATAGGGTAGTCTGAAACACACTGATTGGTTTTTCCTATAGGGGACTTGGGCATTGTATAGGGTAGTCTGAAACACACTGATTGGTTTTCCCATGGGGACTTGGGCATTAATACGGTAGTCTGAAACACACTGATTGGTTTCCCATGGGGACTTGGGTATAGGGTAGTCTGAAACACACTGATTGGTTTTCCCATGGGGACTTGGGCATTGTATAGGGTAGTCTGAAACACACTGGTTGGTTTTCCCATGGGGACTTGGGCATTGTATAGGGTAGTCTGAAACACACTGATTGGTTTTCCTATGGGGACTTGGGCATTGTATAGGGTAGTCTGAAACACACTGGTTGGTTTTCCCATGGGGACTTGGGCATTGTATAGGGTAGTCTGAAACACACTGATTGGTTTTCCTATGGGGACTTGGGCATTGTATAGGGTAGTCTGAAACACACTGATTGGTTTTCCTATGGGGACTTGGGCATTGTATAGGGTAGTCTGAAACACACTGATTGGTTTTCCCATGGGGACTTGGGCATTGTATACGGTAGTCTGAAACACACTGATTGGTTTTCCTATGGGGACTTGGGCATTGTATAGGGTAGTCTGGAAACACACTGATTGGTTTTCCTATGGGGACTTGGGCATTGTATAGGGTAGTCTGAAACACACTGATTGGTTTTCCTATGGGGGACTTGGGCATTGTATAGGGTAGTCTGAAACACACTGGTTGGTTTTCCCATGGGGACTTGGGCATTGTATAGGGTAGTCTGAAACACACTGATTGGTTTTCCTATGGGGACTTGGGCATTGTATAGGGTAGTCTGAAACACACTGATTGGTTTTCCTATGGGGACTTGGGCATTGTATAGGGTAGTCTGAAACACACTGATTGGTTTTCCTATGGGGACTTGGGCATTGTATAGGGTAGTCTGAAACACACTGATTGGTTTTCCTATGGGGGACTTGGGCATTGTATAGGGTAGTCTGAAACACACTGATTGGTTTTCCTATGGGGACTTGGGCATTGTATAGGGTAGTCTGAAACACACTGATTGGTTTTCCTATGGGGGACTTGGGCATTGTATAGGGTAGTCTGAAACACACTGATTGGTTTTCCTATGGGGACTTGGGCATTGTATAGGGTAGTCTGAAACACACTGATTGG
>NW_026278596.1:0-2823 GCF_023373465.1 Oncorhynchus keta | reverse complement strand
CCTAGTCAGTTGTACAAATGAATGCCTTCAACTGAAATGTGTCTTCCGCCTTTAACCCAACCCCTCTGAATCAGAGAGGTGCAGGAGTCATTTAACTTCTTGCATCGAGCCAACCCGGATCCGGGATCATGACTACAGCCTCAAGCCCATTACCATAACGCAACGTTAACGATTCATGAAAATCGCAAATGAAATGAAATCAATATGCTAGCTCTCAAGCTTAGCCTTTTGTTAACAACACTGTCATCTTAGATTTTCAAAAATATGCTTCTCAACCATAGCAAACAAGCATTTAGCATTAGCATTTAGCATTAGCATTTCGCGTTAGCATTAGCATGCAACATATTCACAATAACCAGCAAAAACATTAAATAAATCATTTACCTTTGAAGAACTTTGGATGTTTTCAATGAGGAGACTCTCAGTTAGATAGTAAATGTTCAGTTTTCCTGAAAGATTATTTGTGCAGGAGAAATCGGTCCGTTTTCTGCGTCATGTTTGGCTACCAAAAAAAACAGAAAATTCAGTTATAAAAACGCCAAACTTTTTCCAAAATAACTCCACAATATCGACTGAAACATGGCAAACGTTGTTTAGAATCAAACCTCAAGGTGTTTTTCTACATATCTCTTCAATGATGTATCGTTCCTGGAAGTGTGCTTCTCCCTCTGAATGGCATGGTAAAATGATTGCCACTGAGAATTGCGCACCAATTTAGACAAAGGACACCGGGCGGACACCTGGCAAATGTAGTCTCTTATGGCCAATCTTCCAATGATATCACATTTACATTTAAGTCATTTAGCAGACGCTCTTATCCAGAGCGACTTACGCCTACAAATACGTCATACTGCTGCAGACATCTTGGACAAACGGCAGAGAGCATAAGCTCGTTCACGGCACATATAAGGAGACGATAGTAAAACAGAGCTTCAAAAATTCAGCTCATTTCCTGTTTGAGGTTACATCTTGGTTTCGCCTGTAGCATCAGTTCTGGGGCACTCACAGATAATATCTTTGCAGTTTTGAAAACGTCAGTGTTTTCTTTCCAAAGCTGCCAATTATATGCATAGTCGAGCATCTTTTCGTGACAAAATATTGCGCTTAAAACGGGCACTTTTTTTTAAATCAAATAATGACATAGCGCCCCCATAGGTTGAAGAGGTTAACCCGACCCCTCTGAATCAGAGATGTGCAGGTGTCATTTAACCCGACCCCTCTGAATCAGAGAGGTACAGGAGTCATTTAACCCCACCCCTCTGAATCAGAGATGTGCAGGTGTCATTAACCCGACCCCTCTGAATCAGAGAGGTGCAGGAGTCATTTAACCCAACCCCTCTGAATCAGAGAGGTGCAGGAGTCATTTAACCCAACCCCTCTGAATCAGAGAGGTGCAGGAGTCATTTAACCCAACCCCTCTGAATCAGAGAGGTGCAGGAGTCATTTAACCCAACCTTTCCAAAGCTGCCAATTATATACATGATCGACATCTTTTCGTAACAGAAACATTGCGCTTAAAGCGGGTGCAGGAGTTTTTTTTAATCAAATAATGACATTAAGCGCCCCTGAATCAGAGTTGAAGAGGTTTAACCCAACCCCTCTGAAGGTGCAGGAGATGTCTGAATCAGAGTGTCATTTAACCCGACCCCTCTGAATCAGAGAGGTACAGGAGTCATTTAACCCCACCCCTCTGAATCAGAGAGGTGCGGGGGGCTGCCTTAATCGACACCCAGTGGGTTAACTGCCTTGCTCAGGGGCAGAACGACAGATTTTTACCTTTTCAGCTCGTGGATTCAATCTAGCAACCTTTCGGTTACTGGCCCAATGCTCTAACTACTAGGCCACCTGCCGCCTACTGTGTTAGTATACGCATGGTTGGTTGTTTTCACTGCCACTTCCTTGGTAGGTTGAGAAATACAAATTATACACTTCTTCAGTTTTGTGAAAGTCATTTTATTGTAGTGTTTTGGAAAATCGTCATTTGGTACTGTATAAGGATGCTACTATTTTCAGAGTATTGATCTCTACATATAACTTTAAATATGAAGTTATTGTGCAGTTAAAAGATAAATGTTTGTACATTAAAGTGCATATTTGATACTACTGGTTTTTAGATCTGCAGTATCCTATCACACGTTTAATACCAGCAGTTACCTAATTTATTTATTTCACCTTTATTTAACCAGGTAAAATAGTTGAGAACACCTTTATTTAACCAGGTAGGCTAGTTGAGAACACCTTTGTTAACCAGGTAGGCTAGTTGAGAACACCTATTTAACCAGGCTAGGCTAGTTGAGAACACCTTTATTTAACCAGGTAGGCTAGTTGAGAACACCTTTATTTAACCAGGTGGGCTAGTTGAGAACACCTTTATTTAACCAGGTAGGCTAGTTGAGAACACCTTTATTTAACCAGGTGGGCTAGTTGAGAACACTTTTATTTAACCAGGTAGGCTAGTTGAGAACACCTTCATTTAACCAGGTGGGCTAGTTGAGAACACCTTTATTTAACCAGGTGGGCTAGTTGAGAACACCTTTATTTAACCAGGTAGGCTAGTTGAGAACACCTTTATTTAACCAGGTAGGCTAGTTGAGAACACCTTTATTTAACCAGGTAGGCTAGTTGGAGAACACCTTTATTTAACCAGGTAGGCTAGTTGAGAACACCTTTATTTAACCAGGTAGGCTAGTTGAGAACACCTTTATTTAACCAGGTGGGCTAGTTGAGAACACCTTTATTTAACCAGGTAGGCTAGTTGAGAACACCTTTATTTAACCAGGTAGGCTAGTTGAGAACACCTTTATTTAACCAGGTAGGCTAGTT
>NW_026278595.1:0-23213 GCF_023373465.1 Oncorhynchus keta | reverse complement strand
GGTATGGTGCTGGCAATGCCAGGATAGAGAATTGGATTCCCGGGACCACCTGTGTGTAAAATGTATGAATGCATGACCGTCTCCTAAATTCCATATATATTATTATATTATAAGATGAATTAAATCCCTATTCAATACATTTCCAATATTAAATGCAAAATAACTGAGTTCAATTGTGCACAAAGACCCAAGGTGAAAAATACACTGGCTCTTTCTTTATATTCAGATTCTCTTTTTTACCAATTAGAAATCAGTGCACTGGAAAACATCCCAGAATTACCCTTAAGTCTTGTCAGATTGGCATGTCCATATGTTCCAAACTCCTGCCCACTGCATGCCTGGATGTCACTGGTGCACAGGAACTGTCTGGATCGTACAACGATGGATGTCATTGGTGTAAGCTGACACAGGTGCTCCGCTCTAAGAGTCTGTGCGTCCTAAATCGCACCCTATTTCCTTTATAGTGCATTACTTTTGACCAGGGCCCATAGGGAAAAGGGTGGCATTTGGAACGTATCCAGTCTGTCTGTGTTGAGCTGGAGTGGAAGGTTACAGGGAACACTATCCAAATATATATAAAAATATAAATCCAAGTCAAGATGACCTGTTCTATATGCTCTGGGCATTGGAGATAGAATCCAAGTCAAGATGACCTGTTCTATATGCTCTGGGCATTGGAGATGGAATCAAGTTCAAGATGACCTGTTCTATATGCTCTGGGCATTGGAGATAGAATCAAGTCAAGATGACCTGTTCTATATGCTCTGGGCATTGGAGATGGAATCAAGTTCAAGATGACCTGTTCTATATGCTCTGGGCATTGGAGATGGAATCCAAGTTCAAGATGACCTGTTCTATATGCTCTGGGCATTGGAGATAGAATCAAGTCAAGATGACCTGTTGTATATGCTCTGGGCATTGGAGATGGAATCAAGTCAAGATGACCTGTTCTATATGCTCTGGGCATTGGAGATAGAATCCAAGTTCAAGATGACCTGTTCTATATGCTCTGGGCATTGGAGATAGAATCCAAGTTCAAGATGACCTGTTCTATATGCTCTGGGCATTGGAGATAGAATCCAAGTCAAGATGACCTGTTGTATATGCTCTGGGCATTGGAGATGGAATCCAAGTCAAGATGACCTGTTCTATATGCTCTGGGCATTGGAGATAGAATCCAATTCAAGATGACCTGTTCTATATGCTCTGGGCATTGGAGATGGAATCCAAGTCAAGATGACCTGTTCTATATGCTCTGGGCATTCTTTTGAATGATAGCACGTCTTGCAGGACGATGTTGAAACACTAAAATAGAGCCAACAATAACATATGCCATGTAACATCTTCTGCGTCTGTGTAAGGATTCAACCTTCAACCTGTGGTCGAGTGTGAATGATAAACAAGAGAAGACTTGTTTTGAATGGCTCTATCTCAGATACTGAGTAAGGCAGAAAGGCAGGAAAACAAATGTCACGCATATGTCTTGCATGTCTGTTCTGCTGAAGTTTTTCTTGTTATAATATTGTAAGGAGCATTATTGTCTTGTAAAAACCACAGATGTTTGGTTCTTCTTTAGAATATGGTATTAGCGTTATTGCTGCTTTAGATTGTGTTTTAGGATAGCTAGGTGGGACAACCACATATCTCAATCATAGTACATTTTTCTCAATAACACAGCAATCAGCAAAGTCGGTGCTAGAAACTCAGTAGTGAGTGTTGCAGAAAATGTGTACATGCTACACGCTTCAGCGGTCACGTTCTGTAAGCTGTTGTGGCCTACCACTTCGCAGCTGAGCCGCTGTAGCTCTAGACATTTCCACTTCACAATAACAGCACTTACAGTTGACTGGGGGCTCTAGCAGGGCAGAAATTTGTTGTAATTTGTTGTAAAGGTGGCATCCTATAACGGTCACTGATCTCTTCAGTAAGGCCATTATACTGCCAATTTTTGTCTATCGAGATTGCATGGCTGTGTGCTCGATTTTATACACCTGTCAGCAACGGGTGTTGCTGAAATAGCCAAATCCACTAATTTGAAGGGGTGTCCATTTACTTTTGTATATACAGTGTAACTAGCAGGTCTATTAGGCTACAGCAGTTAGAATTTGCCTGTCCACAATTTAACTGTGGGAACGTGACGGCTCTCATCACCAGACAACTGAAAGAGCTGGGCTCTACTATACAAGAGATTTTTTTATGAGGAGATTACCTCTAACCTTGACATACAATTATAACCGGTGAATAAATCGTTGGAAGTGCTCACTGCTAAATGGATACCTATTCAACCAAAGTGGAAAGTCTGGAGAAGACAGCCAATGCGACAGAGCTTCAACTCCATGACCTGGAAACAGTGCTAGCAGAGTCGAAAGGGATAATCACACTCCTGAAAGACTAAACGGAATCACTCGAAAATCATTCCCGTAAGTTCAATATGCGGGTCACAGGACATGAAACTGGTGTGGAAGCTGGCATCCAATATTCCGTCATGAGCAATCTTTTACACTAACTATTCGGGCAGGATAAGCTGGGTCGCATGCTGCTGTTAAACATCACAGCACGGGTTAACTGCAACGGCTCGTGCTGTATGACTTTATGGATTCACAGCTTTGAATCCGGGGGCTAACCTTTGCAGGGAAGAGGATCAGCATCTATCCAGACCTGAGTTTCCAACTGTATAAAAACAGAGGGAGACCTACAACGCAGTGATCCCAGCTACCAAGTTAAACCTGAGATGCGACTTCATCCATCCTGTAAAACACATCTCAACCTTCCAGAACACAATACATGTTTTCCACTGCCTAGGAAGCTCAGGATTTCTTCGATAAGTATATCAAACCCAACATACAAGGGGACAAGACTGACAGATAAAACCCATGACTGGCACATTATTCATGCGAAAGCAGCAGCTACTCTTCCTGGGGTCCTCACAAAACATGAACCATAACATAATACAGAACATTAATAAACAAGAACAGCTCAAGCACAGAACTACATAAATGTAAAAACAGCACACATAGCCTAAATATCAATACATACACACAAAGTATCTAAGTCAAACAGAGGAGAGGCATTGTGCCGTGAGATGTTGCTTTATCGTTTTTTTCAAACCATGGTTTCCTACTCATTTAGGCAATATGAGATGGAAGGGAATTAGACGCAATGATGGCTTTGTATAATACTGTACACTTTCTAGAATTTGTTCTGGATTTGGGGACTGTGAAAAGACCCCTGGGGCATGTCTGGTAAGGTAAGTGTGTGTGTCAGAGCTGAGTGTTGACTAAGTTGACTATGAAACCATTTGGAATTTTCAACACATTAATGTTTTTATAAAAGAATAAGTGATGCAGTCAGTCTCTGATTACAATGAAGAACAAGACGTCACAGCCTGATCTGTTTCACCTGTCTTTGTGCTTGTCTACACCCCCTCAAGGTGTTGCCCATCTTCCCGGTGTATTTATACCTCTGTTTTTGTTTGTATGACCTGATTACGAACCTCTGCCTGTCCTGACCTCGAGCCTGCCTGCCGTCCTGTACCTGCCCGACTCTGACCTGATTACGAACCTCTGCCTGTCCTGACCCCCGAGCCTGCCTGCCATCCTGTACCTGCCCGACTACGAACCTCTGCCTGTCCTGACCCCGAGCCTGCCTGCCGTCCTGTACCTGCCCGACTCTGACCTGATCATGAACCCCTGCCTGTCCTCAACCTGCCCTTTGCCTGACCCATGTTAACAATAAATATCTGAGAACTTTGCTATCCGCCTCCTGTGTCTGCATCTCCTACATTTTTTAAAACATTTATTTAACTAGGTGAGTCAGTTAATAACATTCTTATTTTCAATGACAGCATAGGAACAGTGGGTGAACTGCCTTATTCAGTGGGTGAACGACAGATTTTTACCTTGTCAGCTCAGTGATTCAATCTTGCAACCTTCCAGTTGCTAGTCGCTCTCATCCAACACTTCCCACACTGCCCCTTCTCGGATGGTATCGCGCCGTCCCAACCTTCGCTCTCTCTCCCCCGCTACTCTCTCCTCTTCCATCCTATCATCTCTTCCCTCTGCTCAAACCTTCTCCAACCTATCTCCTGATTCTGCCTCCTCAACCCTCCTCTCCTCCCTTTCTGCATCCTTTGACTCTCTATGTCCCCTATCCTCCAGGCCGGCTCGGTCCTCCCCTCCCCGCTCCGTGGCTCGACGACTCATTGCGAGCTCACAGAACAGGGCTCCGGGCAGCCGGGCGGAAATGGAGAAAACTCCTCCCTGCGGACCTGGCATCCTTTCACTCCCTCCTCTCTACATTTTCCTCCTCTGTCTCTGCTGCTAAAGCCACTTTCTACCACTCTAAATTCCAAGCATCTGCCTCTAACCCTAGGAAGCTCTTTGCCACCTTCTCCTCCCTCCTGAATCCTCCCCCCCCCTCCCTCTCTGCAGATGACTTCGTCAACCATTTTGAAAAGAAGGTCGACGACATCCGATCCTCGTTTGCTAAGTCAAACGACACCGCTGGTTCTGCTCACACTGCCCTACCCTGTGCTCTGACCTCTTTCTCCCCTCTCTCTCCAGATGAAATCTCGCGTCTTGTGACGGCCGGCCGCCCAACAACCTGCCCGCTTGACCTATCCCCTCCTCTCTTCTCCAGACCATTTCCGGAGACCTTCTCCCTTACCTCACCTCGCTCATCAACTCATCCCTGACCGCTGGCTCGTCCCTTCCGTCTTCAAGAGAGCGAGAGTTGCACCCCTTCTGAAAAAACCTACACTCGATCCCTCCGATGTCAACAACTACAGACCAGTATCCCTTCTTTATTTTCTCTCCAAAACTCTTGAACGTGCCGTCCTTGGCCAGCTCTCCCGCTATCTCTCAGAATGACCTTCTTGATCCAAATCAGTCAGGTTTCAAGACTAGTCATTCAACTGAGACTGCTCTTCTCTGTATCACGGAGGCGCTCCGCACTGCTAAAGCTAACTCTCTCACCTCTGCTCTCATCCTTCTAGACCTATCGGCTGCCTTCGATACTGTGAACCATCAGATCCTCCTCTCCACCCTCTCCGAGTTGGGCATCTCCGGCGCGGCCCACGCTTGGATTGCGTCCTACCTGACAGGTCGCTCCTACCAGGTGGCGTGGCGAGAATCTGTCTCCTCACCACGCGCTCTCACCACTGGTGTCCCCCAGGGCTCTGTTCTAGGCCCTCTCCTATTCTCGCTATACACCAAGTCACTTGGCTCTGTCATAACCTCACATGGTCTCTCCTATCATTGCTATGCAGACGACACACAATTAATCTTCTCCTTTCCCCCGTCTGATGACCAGGTGGCGAATCGCATCTCTGCATGTCTGGCAGACATATCAGTGTGGATGACGGATCACCACCTCAAGCTGAACCTCGGCAAGCGGGCTGCTCTTCCTCCCGGGGAAGGACTGCCCGTTCCATGATCTCGCCATCACGGTTGACAACTCCATTGTGTCCTCCTCCCAGAGCGCTAAGAACCTTGGCGTGATCCTGGACAACACCCTGTCGTTCTCAACTAACATCAAGGCGGTGGCCCGTTCCTGTAGGTTCATGCTCTACAACATCCGCAGAGTACGACCCTGCCTCACACAGGAAGCGGCGCAGGTCCTAATCCAGGCACTTGTCATCTCCCGTCTGGATTACTGCAACTCGCTGTTGGCTGGGCTCCTGCCTGTGCCATTAAACCCTACAACTCATCCAGAACGCCGCAGCCCGTCTGGTGTTCAACCTTCCCGAGTTCTCTCCCGTCACCCCGCTCCTCCGCTCTCTCCACTGGCTTCCAGTTGAAGGCTCGCATCCGCTACAAGACCATGGTGCTTGCCTACGGAGCTGTGAGGGGAACGGCACCTCAGTATCTCCAGGCTCTGATCAGGCCCTACACCCAAACAAGGGCACTGCGTTCATCCATCTCTGGCCTGCTCGCCTCCCTACCACTGAGGAAGTACAGTTCCCGCTCAGCCCAGGCAAAACTGTTCGCTGCTCTGGCCCCCAATGGTGGAACAAACTCCCTCACGACGCCAGGACAGCGGAGTCAATCACCACCTTCCGGAGACACCTGAAACCCCACCTCTTTAAGGAATACCTAGGATTCGATAAGTAATCCTTCTCACCCCCTAAAAGATTTAGATGCACTATTGTAAAGTGGCTGTTCCACTGGATGTCATAAGGTGAATGCACCAATTTGTAAGTCGCTCTGGATAAGAGCGTCTGCTAAATGACTTAAATGTAATGTAAATGTAGTCCAACACTCTAACCACGAGGCCTACCACTCCTGGGTTGTGAGAGTGCCGCTATGTTCTGGGCCAGCTGCAGCTTAACAAGGTCTTTCTTTGCAGCACATGACCAGATGGATGGGGAATGCATGGCTGTTTGTTTGATTTTATACACCTGTCAGCAACAGGTGTGGTTGAAATAGCCAAATCCACTAATTTGAAGAGGTGTCCACATACTTTTGTGTATATATAGTATAGCTCTGAATGCATGATATGGTAGAGGTTGAAAAGTCATAAAACATAAGTTTCCTCAAAAACAGGTTATGGACAATAATATTAAAGGCTGCACAATAGAGCTCCCACAACATGTTATTATCCATTTCTTTCAACCATTTGTGTCAGTGCGGTACATGTTGAGTGCCCATCTCTATAAGCATGCTGAAAGTCTGTTGTTAATTTGTTTACAGAGAAATGGCATTGTATTTGGTGAAACACCATTTCTTCTAACAGTTTCAGAAGAGCTGTCAGCAAGCTGATAAGTCTGCTGTTAGAACCAGTAAATGCCGCTTTACCACTCTTGGGTAGCGGAATGACTTTGGCTTCCCTCCAGGTCTGATGACAAAAACCTTCCTCTAGACTCAGATTAAAGATATGACAGAGTGGCCATAGAGTCAGCAACCATCCCCAGTAGCTTTCCATCTATGTTGTCAATGTCAGGAGGTTTGTCATTAATGATCGATAACAATTTTTCCACCTCTCCCACACTAACATTACAAAATTCTAACTTACAATGCTTTTTTATTATTTGTTTTTCATGCATGAATACGATGGCTCACTGTTCGTTATTGGCATTTCCCGCCTAATTTTCCCCTCCTTTGCCAATGAAGTAATCATTAAAATAATTGGCAACGTAAAATGGTTTTGTGGTGAATAAGCCATATGATTGGATGAAAGACGGAGTGGAAATAGTCCTTTTGCTCCATGTCTTTCAACCATACAGTTCATTTCTTCATCAATCCATGGAGCCTTAACAGTTCTAACAGTCAGTTTCTTAACAGGTGCATGTCATTGGAAGAAGCAATTTCATAAATTCATCAAGCGCAGCATTTGGATGCTCCTCATTAATCACACCAGACCAACAAATATTTGTAACATCATCCACATGTGTCACACCAAAGTATTTTGTACGTCCTCTTATATACTATTTTAAGCCCAGATTTTGGAACCTTGGCTTTCCTGGATATAGCTACTATGGGGATCACTGCATCCAGTGTGTATGGATACAGCTTTAGACCAAAGTTCTACAGTAATATTAAAAATGTGATCAATACATGTGGATGATCTAGTTCCTGTAGTGTTTGTAAACACCCTGGTAGGTTGATTAATAACCTGCACCAGATTACAGGCACTGGTCATTATGAGAAGCTTCCTCTTGAGCAGACAACTTACCAGTCAATATTCAGGACTCCAAGAAAGTTGACCTCTCTGTTTACATCATATACACTGTGAAGCATTTCACACACATGATTTAGATACTTGACTGTTAGCACTTGGTGACCTATAGCAACACTCCAAAAGAATAGGCTTTAGATTAGGCAGATGAACCTGCATCCACAACACTTCAATAACACTTGACATAACACAGTCTCTTTGCCATGGTTAAATGAGGTGGTTCGCGATTTCATTATTTCGCGAATGCTGCCATCTATCCACAGTTTCTGGTTTGGGTAGGTTTTAATAGTCACTGTGGGAACAACATCCCCTATACACTTCCTGATGAACTCAGTCACCGTGTCCATGTATACGCCAATGTTATTCTCAGAGGCTACCTGGAACACATCCCAGTCCGCATGATCAAAACAATCTGGATTCCCATTGGTCAGACTTGTGTTGAATAGACCTTAGTATAGGTAGTTCCTATTTTAGTTTCAGCCTATAGGAAGGGAGGAGCAAATAGGAGTCGTGATCTGATTTGCCGAAGGAGGGACGGGGGAGGGCCTTGTAGGCATCTCGAAAAGGCGAGTAACACTGGTCTAGTGTTTTTCCTAAGCAAGTACTACAGTCAATGTGTTTATTATTATTATTTTTTATTTAACCTTTATTTAACTAGGCAAGTCAGTTAAGAATAAATTCCGATTTACAATGATGGCCTACCCCGGCCAATTGTGTGCTGCCCTATGGGACTCCCAATCACCGCCAGATGTGATACAGATCACATCCAGGCTGTATGATAGAACTTCGGTAGCTTTTTCCTCAAATTTGCTTTGTTGAAATCCCCAGCTACAATAAATCTGACCTCAGGATATGTGGTCTCCAGTTTGCATGAAGTCCAGTTTAGTTCCTTAAGGGTCGTCGTGTGATCGGCTTGAGGGGACTATACACTGCTGTGACTATAACCAAAAATAATTATCTTGGGAGGTAATACGATCGGCGTTTGACTGTGAGGTATATTTAGGTTGGGTGAACAAAAGGACGTGAGTTTCTGTATGTTATCAAAATCACAACATGAGTAGTTAATCATGAAACATACACCACAGTCTTTCTCCTTCCCAGAGAGTTCTTTATTTCTCTCTGCGCAATGAACTGAGAACCCAGGTGGCTGTATGGATGGGACAGTATTTCTCGAGAGAGCCATAATTCCGTGAAACATGTTACAGTCCCTGATGTCTATCTGGAAAGAAATCCTCGCCCTGAGTTTGTCTACTTTATTGTCCAGAGACTGTGTCACGACTTCTTCCGAAGCGGGCGGAACTCGGCGGTCGACGTCACCGTTCTTCTAACCATCATTGATCAATTTTTCATTTTCCACGGTAGTAGCACCAACGGAAACCCCTAAACACCTATCTGAGCACTCTCGTGACCACCCTGTGAGAGGGATTTCCACGTTGCAGCCGTACGTAATTGGCCGACTCCCACCACAGTGAAGGAGGTGCAGCGATTCTTAGGGTTTGCTAACTACTACCGGAGGTTTATCCAGGGTTTTGGTGAGGTTGCTGCTCCCATTACCTCACTGCTAATGTGGGGCCCGGTGCGCTTGCAGTGGTTAGCTGAGGCGAACAGGGCTTATAGGCACCTGAAGGCTCTGTTTACCTCGGTTACTCTGTTGGCTCATCCGGATCTCTCTTTGCCATTCATAGTGAAAGTAGACTCATCCGTAGCTGGGATAGGAGCAGTGCTCTCTCAGAGCTCGGGTACACCACTGAAGCTCCGCCCCTGTGCCTTCTTTTCGAAGAAGCTCGGCCCGGCGGAGCGAAACTATGATGTGGGGGACCGGGAGCTGTTGGCTGTCGTAAAAGCCTTGAAGGCATGGAGACATTGGATTGAGGGGGCTCAATACCCTTTTCTCATCTGGACTGACCATTGATATATGGAGTACACCCAGGAGGCGAGGAGACTGAATCCTCGTCAGGCAAGGTGGGCCATGTTTTTCACTCGTTTTGTGTTTACCCTCTCTTACAGACCAGGCTCCCAGAACGTTAAGGCAGACGCACTGTCCCGGATGTATGACACAGAGAAGCGGTCCATGGATCCCACTCCCATACTCCCAGCTTCTTGTTTGGTGGCACGGTAGTGTGGGAGCTGGACGCGGACATTGAGCGGGCATCACGTGCAGAGCCCTCTCCCCCTCAGTGTCCAGCTGGACGTCTGTACGTTCCGTTCCTGTCCGCGACCGACTGATCTATTGGGCCCACACGTCACCCTCGTCTGGTCATCCTGGGATAGGTCGGACGGTGCGCTGTCTTGATGGGAGGTCCTGGTGGCCCACTTTAGCTAAGGACGTGAGGATTTATGTTTCCTCCTGCTCAGTGTGCGCCCAGTGCAAGGTCCTAGACACCTGCCCAGAGGTAAGTTACAACCCTTACCTGTTCCACAACGGCCGTGGTCGCACCTGTCGGTTGATTTCTTAACTGATCTTCCACCTTCACAGGGTAACACAACGATCCTGGTCATTGTGGATCAGTCCTGTCGTATCCTCCCTTTGTCCGGTCTCCCTACGGCCTTACAAACTGCAGAGGCCCTGCTTACACACGTTTTCCGGCACTATGGGGTGCCTGAGGATATAGTGTCTGATCGGGGTCCCCAGTACACATCAAGGGTCTGTAAGGCGTTCAGGGAACATCTGGGGTCTCGGTCATCCTTACCTCAGGTTTTCACCCCGAGAGTTATGGACAGGTGGAGAGAGTTAACCAGGATGTGGGTAGGTTTCTGCGGTCTTATTGCCAGGACCGGCCAGAGGAGTGGGTGAAGTTTGTGCCCTGGGCAGAGATGGCCCAGAACTCGCTACGCCAGTCCTCCACTAACCTTTCTCCCTTTCAATGTGTATTAGGGTATCAGGCGGTTCTGGCTCCTTGGCATCAGAGTCAGACCAAGGCTCCTGCGGTGGACAATTTGGTCCGGCGCGCGGAGGAAACCTGGGAGGCCGCCCACGTCCACCTTCAGCACGCCATACTGTGCCAGAAAGTTGGCGCAGACCATCACCACAGTGAGGCCCCGGTGTTCGCACCAGGGGACAGCGTCTGGCTCTTGACCCGAAACCTGCCCCCTCCGCCTGCCCTTCCGGAAGCTGGGTCCACGGTTTGTGGGGCCGTTTAAAGTCCTGAGGAGAGTGAACAAGGTATTTTATAGGTTACAGCTACCCACACAATTACCATATTAACCCCTCGTTCCAAGTGTCTCTCCTCAGACCGGTGGTGGCTGGCCCACTCCAGGAGGCTGAAGTGCGGGATGTTCCTCCGCCGCCTCTGGACATCAAGGTGGTCCCGGCGTACTCTGTTCGATCCATCTTGGATTCGAGACGTCGGGCGAGGGGCCTTCAGTACCTCGTGGACTGGGAGGGCACAGTCTGGAGGAGAGATGCTGTGTTCCGGTGGAGGACGTGTTAGATCCTTCCATGCTGCGAGAATTCCACCACCTCCATCCGGATTGCTCTGCGCCTCACCCTCGGGGTCGTCCCCAAGGCCGGCGTCAGGGGGGTTACTATCACGACTTCTGCCAATGTCAAAGCCTCTCCTTGTTCGGGCGGTGCTCAGCGGTCGTCGTCACCGGTCTTCTTGCCGTCATTGATCCCATTTTTCATTTTCCATTGGTTTTGTCTTGTCTTCCTACACACCTGGTTTCAATCCCATCCGTTACCTGTTGTGTATTTAACCCTCTGTTTCCCCTCATGTCTTTGTCAGAGATTGTTTGTTATTCAGTGTTGTGTTGTTTGTATTGGTGCGCGACGGGTCCTCGTACCCATTTTGTTTTATTGTTACATTTAGTGTTGGCATTATGTTTAGTTTATTGTTATTAAATAACTCCATTACATTCAGTTTGATTCTCCTGCACCTGACTTCCTGCCACCTATACACACAACTCTGACAGACTGAACATTAGCAAGTAATATACTCGGAAGTGGTGGATGGTATGCACGCCTCCTGAGCTGGACTAGAAGTCCACTCCGAATATCTCTTCTCCGCTGGCGGCGTCTTGGAGCAGCCTCTGGTATAAGTTAAATTGCCCCGGGGGGAGGCAACAAAGGATCCAATTCTGGAAAGTCGTATTCCTGGTCGTAATGCAGGTAAGTTACTGCCGCTCTCATATCCAGTTATTTACGGCTGTATGTAATAACACACAAAAAACGATTTGGCATAGTAATGTAAGAAATAACACACAAAAAAATTGCTGCAAAGTTGATTAGGAGCTTAGATCAGAGCTTCCATGTCTGTCAGCACCATTTCAATGGTTTTAGGGATATGGCTCTGAATATACAGTACATTTAACATTTAAGTCATTTAGCAGACGCTCTTATCCAGAGCGACTTACAAATTGGTGCATTCACCTTAAGACATCCAGTGGAACAGTCACTTTACAATAGTGCATCTAAATCTTAAAAGGTGGGGGGGGGGGGGTGAGAAGGATTACTTTATCCTATCCTAGGTATTCCTTAAAGAGGTGGGGTTTCAGGTGTCTCCGGAAGGTGGTGATTGACTCCGCTGTCCTGGCGTCGTGAGGGAGTTTGTTCCACCATTGGGGGGATAGAGCAGCGAACAGTTTTGACTGGGCTGAGCGGGAACTGTACTTCCTCAGTGGTAGGGAGGCGAGCAGGCCAGAGGTGGATGAACGCAGTGCCCTTGTTTGGGTGTAGGGCCTGATCAGAGCCTGGAGGTACTGAGTGCCGTTCCCCTCACAGCTCCGTAGGCAAGCACCATGGTCTTGTAGCGGATGCGAGCTTCAACTGGAAGCCAGTGGAGAGAGCGGAGGAGCGGGGTGACGTGAGAGAACTTGGGAAGGTTGAACACCAGACGGGCTGCAGCATTCTGGATGAGTTGTAGGGGTTTAATGGCACAGGCAGGAGCCCAGCCAACAGCGAGTTGCAGTAATCCAGACGGGAGATGACAAGTGCCTGGATTAGGACCTGCGCCGCTTCCTGTGTGAGGCAGGGTCGTACTCTGCGGATGTTGTAGAGCATGAACCTACAGGAACGGGCCACCGCCTTGATGTTAGTTGAGAACGACAGGGTGTTGTCCAGGATCACGCCAAGGTTCTTAGCGCTCTGGGAGGAGGACACAATGGAGTTGTCAACCGTGATGGCGAGATCATGGAACGGGCAGTCCTTCCCGGGAGGAAGAGCAGCTCCGTCTTGCCGAGGTTCAGCTTGAGGTGGTGATCCGTCATGCACACTGATATGTCTGCCAGACATGCAGAGATGCGATCCGCCACCTGGTCATCAGAAGGGGAAAGGAAGATTAATTGTGTGTCGTCTGCATAGCAATGATAGGAGAGACCATGTGAGGTTATGACAGAGCCAAGTGACTTGGTGTATAGCAAGAATAGGAGAGGGCCTAGAACAGAGCCCTGGGGGACACGCGTGGTGAGGAGACAGATTCTCGCCACGCCACCTGGTAGGAGCGACCTGTCAGGTAGGACGCAATCCAAGCGTGGGCCGCGCCGGAGATGCCCAACTCGGAGAGGGTGGAGAGGAGGATCTGATGGTTCACAGTATCGAAGGCAGCCGATAGGTCTAGAAGGATGAGAGCAGAGGAGAGAGAGTTAGCTTTAGCGGTGCGGAGCGCCTCCGTGATACAGAGAAGAGCAGTCTCAGTTGAATGACTAGTCTTGAAACCTGACTGATTTGGATCAAGAAGGTCATTCTGAGAGAGATAGCGGGAGAGCTGGCCAAGGACGGCACGTTCAAGAGTTTTGGAGAGAAAAGAAAGAAGGGATACTGGTCTGTAGTTGTTGACATCGGAGGGATCGAGTGTAGGTTTTTTCAGAAGGGGTGCAACTCTCGCTCTCTTGAGAGACGGAAGGTATACAGCAACACCTCTACCATACATTAAGCATTCCTGTCTATTCTGTAGATGTTATATCCTTGTGTTGCTACTGCTGTATCATCAGTCATTTTCCAAGTGAGTCTCAGAAATGGCTAATATATGAATGTTATCTGATGTTAGCAAGATATTGATTGAATTAACCTTATTCCTAAGGCTACGAATATTAATATGTGCTATTTTCAGCCCTTTCCTGGACAGCTTCTCAAGAGATAGACATAATATGGAAAAGAACAAAAAGGAAAAGAAATGTAAATAAAATCAGCAGTTCATTAATCAGTTGGGATGTGTAAGTGTGTGTGTGCTGCACGATTGAAACTACCCATAGGCTATACATGCACATCCTATGGTCATGATGTTGCCCTCAGCACAAGACAATGATGAGGACCTCAAGTTTTGCGTACAAGGAACAATTTTACTATTATTACTGAGCATTGAACTTGTTATAATCTTATTAACTATTGTCCGGGACATTTACTCAGTGATTTCACCATCCCAATTAATTAACAATATAAGGATCCTACAGCGGTCCTATTTTTAACTGTTTAGACATTAGGCTTTCATACATACCTGCCACATGTTCTAATTACTTGTTTCTTCATTACCCACCCTTACTCATCAAGTCTGATGAATAAATTATAAAGGTCTGAATTATTTTGTTTGACTTTATTACTTTAATCATTATTATTATTAGTAATGCTTTACTTGACACCAAAGTTGTAAAGAAGACACAGGGAGTCAGGAAGCAGGTGCAGATGTTGAGTTTAATAATAACGAACATGGAGTGTTACAAAAACAAGAGAAATGTCTGGACATGAAAACCGAAGCATTGCTGCATAGGCGACGGTCTCCTTAATTTGTCCAGGGAGACGGAGGGGTGTCACGGGGGCGTCATCAGCCAGGGGACCAGGAACCCCGGCCTGAGGAGGGAAACATGAAAGGAGGTTGAGATCCGGTAGTTACCTCATTGACCCTCCGGAGGACCTTGAAGGGCCCCACAAACCAGGGGCTCAGTTTCCAGCAGGGCAGGCTAAGCGGAAGGTTCCTGGTGGAGAGCCAGATACGATCACCAGGATAGAACACGGGATTCTCACTGCGGTGGAGGTCCGCCTGATTCCTCTGACGTGGGGACGTAGATGCGCTCTGGAGGGCAGGTGGAAGGAGCGGGTTCCCTCTCCAGAGCCTGGCGGATGTCCACATCTACGTCCCAAAACATGGGGCCAACGATACGGGAGGACCGCTTGATGGGCTGGAGGACACTCATAGGATCCTCTACCGACTTGGAACCACAGGGTGCGGTAAAGCAGGTACTCCGGAATCTGGTGATTCTCATCTTTGACCAGGAGATGGTGGTGTAATGGAGTTGAAAGCAAGGGAGGCCGAGGATGACTTTGTGTACAAGGGAAGGTTTTCCTGGAGCTTGGATCCCACAGTGAGAATGAGTGGTGCTGTGATGTGAATAATTGTGCTGGATCACAATGGTCGAATAGAGCTAAGCACAGGCAAAATCCTAGAGGAAACCCTGGTCAGTGTGTTTTTAAACAGACACTAGGAGACAAATTCACCTTTCAGTAGGAATATAACCTAAAACACAAGACAAATAAACACTCGTTGCTTACCAAGACCAAATTGAATGTTCCTGAGTGGCCTAGTTACAGTGTTCTGTTAGCATCGATCACATTTGGGGTCAACTTTGGGAATAGAATTTGGCCAGCTTGGCATTTGTGTACTGACTTTTTTGTATCACTTTGAAGTGTATCACATTATGCCCGGTACATATAGAAGTAGAAAGGTCTTTTCAAATAATTGTATCCCAGCTATTAGTTGACATTCCTAAATCCTGTTCCCAAATTGATCTCAATGATTGTAGGCTGACAGTTAATCATTTTGTAATACACAGCTGATAGAGATCCCTTTGCAGTTGGGTTGGTTTTGAATATTGAACATTTTGATATTTTTTTATATATGTAATATCTGTGAGAAATCACTTGTAAAAATGTTTTGCCCAATCTCCTGGCTTATAAGAATGTAAAGAAAGGGGCATTTAGAAAATGGAATGTAAAGGTGCCATCTTGATAGAGTTGATAGATAGAGGAGGGATTTCACACCATATTGTCTCCACATATCAAAATCTTTGTCTGTAAGGGACGGTGGAAATATATTGTTACAAAATAAAGGAAGTTGGGAATAATATCTCTATCTTGGTTCAGCCTTAGGTAATGCCATATCTTGAGAGTTTGTCTGATCAGGTTATTCTTACAGAAGGTAGAGAATGGAGCTGGAAGGAGAGAGCAGACGATAGCTCTTAACGATGTGGCCATACAGGATTTGTATTCTGTGATGGCCCACTCTGGCATTACAGTCATGACGTTGAATCCAAAAAATGATATTACAAATGTTTGCAGCCCAATAATATTTCTGAAAAGGAGGGAGCCCCAAACCCCCGACTTTTTGCAGCTTTACGGTATGAGTATGATTCTTTAGTGATTTCCAATTCCCGCATGATATTTTCCTTCAGCAAGTCTGACGGGGAGCTTTTAACAGTAATTCCTACATATCTAAAAGGATCTGAAACCATTTTAAATGGGACATGTGTAACGGTTTCCGTCTGGTGAAGGAGAAGAGGACCAAAACGCAGCATGGTAAATGTCCATAATATATTTTAATGAAATATCACTGGACACAGAAAACAAAAGGAACAAGAGAAATAAATGAAAACCAACACAGTCCCGTGTGGAACAAACACTGACACAGAAAAAGAATCACCCACAAAACACAAAAGGCTACCTAAGTATGATTCTCAACCAGAGACAACGAACGACACCTGCCTCTGATTGAGAACCATACTAGGCCAAACAAAAAGAACATAGACAACCCACCCCAACTCACGCCCTGACCAACCGAACACAAAGACATCAAAAAAGAAACCAAGGTCAGAGCGTGACAGTACCCCACCACACCCCCCAAAAGGTGCGGACTCCGGCCGCAAAACCTGAACCTATAGGGGAGGGGTTGGGTGGGCGTCTGTCCGCTGTGGCGGCGCTGGCGTGGGACGTGGACCCCACTCCATCATAGTCTTTGCCCGCTTAAGTGGCGCCTTAGGAGCGGCGACCCTCGCCGCCCACCTCGGACTGGGAACCCTTGCAGCGGGTCCTGAATAGATGAGAGATTCTGGCAGCACCGGACAGGCGGGAGACTCCAGTAGCACCGGACAGGCGGGAGACTCCAGTAGCACCGGACAGGCGGGAGACTCCAGTAGCACCGGACAGGCGGGAGACTCCAGTAGCACCGGACAGGCGGGAGACTCCAGTAGCACCGGACAGGCGGGAGACTCCAGTAGCACCGGACAGGCGGGAGACTCCAGTAGCGCCGGACAGGCGGGAGACTCCAGTAGCACCGGACAGGCGGGAGACTCCAGTAGCGCCGGACAGGCGGGAGACTCCAGTAGCGCCGGACAGGCGGGAGACTCCAGTAGCACCGGACAGGCGGGAGACTCCAGTAGCGCCGGACAGGCGGGAGACTCAGGCGGCGCCGGAGTGACGGGCGGCTCTGGCAGCTACTGACTGACGGGCGTCTCTGGCAGCTCCTGGCTGACGGGCGGCTCTGGCAGCTCCTGACTGACGGGCGGCTCTGGCAGCTCAGGACAGACGGGCAGACCTGGAAGGAGGAGACGGAGAGACAGCCTGGTGTGTGGGGCTGCCACAGGACCCACCAGGCTGGGGACACCTACAGGAGGCCTGGTGCTTGAAGGAGAAACCGGATGGACCGGGCTGTGGGGGAGCACTGGAGCCCTGGTGCACAGCCATTGCACCACTCCTCCCGGCTGGATCACCATTTTAGTCCGGACCATCCAGAGTGAAGGCACAGGTTGAACCGGGCTGTGGGTGAGCACTGGAGATCTGGTGCATACCACTCGCACCTCTCCCTTAGGCTCAATACCCACATTCGCCCGGCACGGGCGGAGAACAGGCATAGAACGCACTGCACCCTCCCAGCGCCTCGGAGACACAGCATGCAGAGCCGGCGCAGGATACCCTGGGCCAAAACGGCGTACCGGAGACCAAACACGCTGGGCTGGCACAACACGCCCTGGCTGGATGCCCACTCGCTTGGTACTTGCGAGGGGCTGGCCTATAGCCGTACCCTTGACCGCATAACACGGTGCCTGACCAGTACTGCACTTCTTCAGGTAAGCACGAGGAGGGGCTCAGGTCTCCAACCTGCCACCCTCCCAAAACAAATTGGGGCTGCCTCTCGTGCCTGTTGCGCTGTCGTGCTGCCTCCTCATATCGCCGCCACTCAGCTTTTGCTGCCTCCAGCTCTGCCTTGGGGCGGCGATATTCCCCATGCTGTGCCCAGGGCCCTTTTCCGTCCAAAATCTCCTCCCATGTCCATGAGTCCAGAGATCGCTGCTGCCCGATACAACGCTGCTTGGTCCTTGGTTGGTGGGTGATTCTGTAACAGTTTTCATCTGGTGAAGGAGAAGAGGACCAAAACGCAGCGTGGTAAGTGTCCATAATATATTTTAATGAAATATCACTGGACACAGAAAACAAAAGGAACAAGAGAAATAAATGAAAACCGACACAGTCCCATGGAACAAACACTGACACAGAAAAGGAATCACCCACAAAACACAAAAAGTCTACCTAAGTATGATTCTCAACCAGAGACAACGAACGACACCTGCCTCTGATTGAGAACCATACTAGGCCAAACAAAAAAGAACATAGACAACCCACCCCAACTCACGCCCCTGACCAACCGAACACAAAGACATCAAAAAAGAAACTAAGACACAGAACGTGACAACATGAGTATTAGACAGTCTTTTAATTTGTTGTTCCTTTTCTATTAGGGGAAAAAGCTTTCATACTGCAGATAGACTGTGGCTTCCATCAATGTAATTGTCTGCATCATTTCCAAACCCCATATATATTTTTTGGGGATATATACACTACTGTTCAAAAGTTTGGGGTCACTTAGAAATGTCCTTGTTTTTGAAAGATAAGCACATTTTTGTCCATTAAAATAACATAAAATTGAAATACAGTGTAGACATTGTTAATGTTGTAAATGACTATTGTAGCTGGTGGAGTACCTCTGTCCAGTGTCTGTTCTTTTGCCCATCTTAATCTTTTATTTTTATTGGCCAGTCTGAGATATGGCTTTTTCTTTGCAATTCTGCTTAGAAGGCCAGCATCCCGGACTTGCCTCTTCACTGTTGACGTTGAGACTGGTGCTTTGTGGGTACTATTTAATGAAGCTGCCAGTTGAGGACTTCGAGGCATCTGTTTCTCAAACTAGAGACTCTAATGTACTTGTCCTCTTGCTCAGTTGTGCATTGGGGCCTCCCACTCCTCTTTCTATTCTGGTTAGGGCCAGTTTGCGCAGTTCTGTGAAGGGAGTAGTACGAGATCTTCAGTTTCTTGGCAATTTCTCGCATGGAATAGCCTTCATTTCTCAGAACAAGAATAGACTGACGAGTTACAGAAGAAAGGTCTTTGTTTCTGGACATTTTGAGCCTGTAATCAAACCAACAAATGCTGATGCTCCAGATACTCACCTAGTCTAAAGAAGGCCAGTTCTATTGCTTCTTTATTCAGAACAACAGTTTTCAGCTGTGCTAACATAATTTCAAAAGGGTTTTCTAATGATCAATTAGCCTTTTAAAATGATAAACTTGGATTAGCTAACACAACGGCCTCTGTACACCTATGTAGATATTCCATAAAAGAAATCAGCCATTTCCAGCTACAATAGTCATTTACAACATTTACGATGTCTACACTGTCTGTATTTCTGATCAATATGTTATTTTAATGGGAAAAAAAAATGTGTGTTTCTTTAAAAACAAGAACATTTCTAAGTGACCCCAAACTTTTGAATGGTAGTGTATATATATGTATGTATGTACAGTGGTGGCCAAAAGTTTTGAGAATGGTACAAATATTCATTTTCATAAAGTCTGCTGCCACAACTTGTATGATAGCAATTTGCATATACTCCAGAATGTTATGAAGAGTGATCAGATTAATTGCAATTAATTACAAAGTTCCTATTGTAAATGAACTGAATCCCCCAAAAACATTTCCACTGCATTTCAGCCCTGCCACAAAAGGACCAGCTGACATCATGTCAGTGATTCTCTCGTTTACACAGGTGTGAGTGTTGACACTACAAGCTTGGCACACCTGTATTTGGGGTGTTTCTCCCATTCTTCTCTACAGATCCTCTCAAGCTCTGTCTGTTTGGGTGGGGAGTGTTGCTGCCCAGCTATTTTCAGGGCTCTCCAGAGATGTTAGATCAGTTTAAAGTCTGGGCTCTGTCAATGTAGGAGTGGCTTCGAGACAAGTCTCTGAATATCCTTGAGTAGCCCAGCCAGAGCCCGGACTTGAACCCGATCAAACATCTCTGGAGAGAACTGAAAATAGCAGTGCTGCAACGCTCCCTGTCCAACCTATATAATAATATAATATATGCCATTTAGCAGACACTTTTATCCAAAGCGACTTACAGTCATTTGTGCATACATTCTACGTATGGGTGGTCCCGGGAATCGAACCCACTACCCTGGCGTTACAAGCGCCATGCTCTACCAACTGAGCTACAGAAGGACCACCTGACAGCGCTTGAGAGGATCTGCAGAGAAGAATGGGAGAAACACCCAAAATACAGGTGTGCCAAGCTTGTAGTGTCATACCCAAGAAGACTCAAGGCTGTAATCGCTGACAAAGGGGTTTCAACAAAGTACTGAGTAAAGGGTCTGAATACTTATATCCAGAGAGAAAGACATCAGGAGAGAGGGACATCCAGAGAGAGGGACATCCAGAGAGAGGAGAGAGAGACATCCAGAGAGAGAGAGACATCCAGAGATAAAGACATCCAGAGATAAAGACATCCAGAGAGAAAGACATCTGGAGAGAGGGACATCCAGAGAGAAAGACATCCAGAGATAAAGACATCCAGAGATAAAGACATCCAGAGAGAAAGACATCTGGAGAGAGGGACATCCAGAGAGAGGGACATCCAGAGAGAGAGACATCCAGAGAGAAAGACATCCAGAGATAAATACATCCAGAGAGAGGGACATCCAGAGAGAGAGACATCCAGAGAGAGGGACATCCAGAGAGAGAGACATCCATAGAGAGGACATCCAGAGAGAGAGACATCAGAGAGAGAGAGAGATATCCAGAGAGGGACATCCAGAGAGAGAGACATCCAGAGAGAGAGAGATATCCAGAGATGAAGACATCCAGAGAGAGAGACATCCAGAGAGAAAGATATCCAGAGAGAGAGACATCCCGAGAGAGGACATCCAGAGAGAAAGACATCAAAGAGAGAGACATCCAAAGAGAAAGACATCCAGAAAGAGGGACATCCAGAGAGAAAGACATCCAGAGAGAGAGACATCCAGAGCGAGGGACATCCAGAGAGAAAGACATCCAGAAAGAAAGACATCCAAAGAGAGACATCCAGAGAGAGAGAGACATCCAGAAAGAGAGACATCCAAAGAGAAAGACATCCAGAAAGAGAGACATCCAAAGAGAGACATCCAGAGAGAAAGACATCCAAAGAGAAAGACATCCAGAAAGAGAGACATCCAGAGAGAGAAAGACATCCAGAAAGAGAGACATCCAGAGAGAAAGACATCCAGAAAGAAAGACATCCAAAGAGAGACATCTAGAGAGATTACTTACCCTTACTTACCCTATCCTAGGTATTCCTTGAAGAGGTGGGGTTTCAGGTGTCTCCGGAAGGTGGTGATTGACTCCGCTGTCCTGGCGTCGTGAGGGAGTTATCATTAACAGCAGACTAGTTAGTACATTTCCTCAATGAAAACAATGAACTGAGCAAATGTCAAATTGGCTTTTTACCAAATTACCGTACAACAGACCATGTATTCACCCTGCACATCCTAATTGACAACCAAACAAAACAAAGGCAAAGTCTTCTCATGCTTTGTTGATTTCAAAAAAGCCTTCGACTCAATTTGGCATGAGGGTCTGCTATACAAATTGATGGAAAGTGGTGTTGGGCGTAAAACATACAACATTATAAAATCCATGTACACAAAGAACAAGTGTGCGGTTAAAATTGGCAAAAAAAACACACACATTTCTTCACACAGGGTCGTGGGGTGAGACAGGGATGCAGCTTAAGCCCCACCCTCTTCAACATATATATCAACGAATTGGCGCGGGCACTAAAAAAGTCTGCAACACCCGGCCTCACCCTACTAAAATCCGAAGTCAAATGTCTACTGTTTGCTGATGATCTGGTGCTTCTGTCACCAACCAAGGAGGACCTACAGCAGCACCTAGATCTTCTGCACAGATTCTGTCAGACCTGGGCCCTGACAGTAAATCTCAGTAAGACCAAAATAATGTTGTTCCAAAAAAGGTCCAGTCACCAGGACCACAAATACAAATTCCATCTAGACACTGTTGCCCTAGAGCACACAAAAAAATATACATACCTTGGCCTAAACATCAGCGCCACAGGTAACTTCCACAAAGCTGTGAACGATCTGAGAGACAAGGCAAGAAGGGTATTCTATACCATCAAAAGGAACATAAATTTCAACATACCAATTAGGATCTGGCTAAAAATACTTGAATCAGTCATAGAGCCCATTGCCCTTTATGGCTGTGAGGTCTGGGGTCCGCTCACCAACCAAGACTTCACAAAATGGGACAAGCACCAAAATGAGACTCTGCATGCAGAATTCTGCAAAAATATCCTCAGTGTACAACGTAGAACACCAAATAATGCATGCAGAGCAGAATTAGGCCGATACCCACTAATTATCAAAATCCAGAAAAGAGACGTTAAATTCTACAACCACCTAAAAGGAAGCGATTCACAAACCTTCCATAACAAAGCCATCACCTACATAGAGATGAACCTGGAGAAGAGTCCCCTAAGCAAGCTGGTCCTGGGGCTCTGTTCACAAACACACCCTACAGAGCCCCAGGACAGAGCAAAAAAACAGAGCAAACGAGAATGCTATTTGGCCCTAAACAGAGAGTACACAGCGTCAGAATACCTGACCACTGTGACTGACCCAAACTTAAGGAAAGCTTTGACTATGTACAGACTCAGTGAGCATAGCCTTGCTATTGAGAAAGGCCGCCGTAGGCAGACATGGCTCTCAAGAGAAGACAGGCTATGTGCTCACTGCCCACAAAATGAGGTGGAAACTGAGCTGCACTTACTAACCTCCTGCCCAATGTATGACCATATTAGAGAGACATATTTCCCTCAAATTACACAGATCCACAAAGAATTCGAAAACAAATCCAATTTTGATAAACTCCTACTGGGTGAAATTCCACAGTGTGCCATCACAGCAGCAAGATTTGTGACCTGTTGCCACGAGAAAAGGGCAACCAGTGAAGAATAAACACCATTGTAAATACAACCCATATTTATGCTTATTTATTTTATCTTGTGTCCTTTAACCATTTGTACATTGTTAAAACACTGTATATACATAATATGACATTTGTAATGTCTTTATTGTTTTGAAACTTCTGTATGTGTAATGTTTACTGTTCATTTTGATTGTTTATTTCACTTTTGTATATTATCTACCTAACTTGCTTTGGCAATGTTAACACATGTTTCCCATGCCAATAAAGCCCCTTGAATTGAATTGAATTGAGTGGAAGACAG
>NW_026278594.1:0-5088 GCF_023373465.1 Oncorhynchus keta | reverse complement strand
TGAGAACATATGAAAGCTGGTGGTTCCTTTAAACGAGTCTTCAATATTCCCAGATAAGAAATTTTAGGTTGTAGTCATTATAGGAATTATAGGACTATTTCCCTCCATAACATTTGTATTTCATTAACCTTTGACTATTGGATGTTTTTATAGGCACTTTAGTATTGCCAGTGTAACAGTATAGCTTCCATCCCTCTCCTCGCTCCCCTCCCTGGGCTCAACCAGGAACACAACATCAACAGCCACCCTCGGCAGCGTTACCCATGCAGAGCAAGGGAACAACTACTCCAAGTCTCAGAGCGAGTGACCTTGAAACGCTATTAGCGCGCACCCCCGCTAACTAGCTAGCCATTTCACTTCGGTTACAATTCAGCCTCATCTCGGGAGTTGGGATAGGCTTGACGTTATAAACAGCGCAATGCTTGACGCACAATGAAAAAGTTGCTGGCAAAACACAAAAAGTGCTGTTTGAATGAATGCCACAGCCCTGCTGCCTACCACCGCTCAGTCAGATACTTGTATGCTCGGTCAGATTATATGCACCCAGGACATGCCAAAAAATAAACTAGTAATATCATCAACCATGTAGTTAACTAGTGATTATGATTGATTGATTGATTGATTGACTAGCATCACCACACTGGATGGTTCCGACCTGGAATATGTGGACACCTATAAGTACCTAGGTGTCTGGCTAGACTGCAAACTCTCCTTCCAGACCCATATCAAACATCTCAATCGAAAATCAAATCAAGAGTCGGCTTTCTATTCATAACAAAGCCTCCTTCACTCACGCTGCTAGCGTGCCTAGTAAAACTGACTATCCTACCGATCCTGGACTTCAGCGATGTCATCTATAAAATCGCTTCCAACACTTCTACTCAGCAAACTGGATGCAGTTTATCACAGTGCCATCCGTTTTGTCACAAAAGCACATATACTACCCACCACTGCGACTTGTATGCTCTAGTCGCCGGTCTGCCATGTTCGCCGCCAGACCCACTGGGCTCCAGGTCATCTACAAGGCCATACTTTCATTAAAGCTCCGCCTTATCTCCAGTTCACTGGTCACGATGGCAACACCCATCCGTAGCACGCGCTCCAGCAGGTGTATCTCACTGATCATCCCTAAAGCCAACACCTCGTTCCGCCGCCTTTTCGTTCCAGTACTCTGCTGCCTGTGACTGAACGAATTGCAAAAATCGCTGAAGTTGGAGACTTTAACTCTCCTCACCAACTTCAAACATCAGCTATCTGAGCAGCTAACCGTCATCGCTGCAGCTGTACATAATCTATTGGTAAACAGCCCACCCATTTTCACCTGCCTCGCTCCCCACCGTTTTTATTTATTTACTTTTCTGCTCTTTGCACACCAATATCTCACCTGTACATGATCATCTGATCATTTATCACTCCAGTGTTAATCTGCAATATTGTACTATTCCCCTACCTCCTCATGCCTTTGCACACATTGTATATAGACTCCCTTTTTTTTTCTCTGTGTTATTGACTTGTTAATTGTTTACTCATGTGTGCTCTGTTGTCTGTTTCACACTGCTATGCTTTTATCTTGGCCAGGTCGCAGTTGCAAATGAGAACTGTTCTCAACTAGCCTACCTGGTTAAATAAAGGTGAAATAAATAAAATAAAAACCATGCGTTCCATTGCTCCTCTAGACAAAGGAATTCTCCGGTTGGAACTTTATTGGAGATTTATGATAAAAACATCCCAATGATTGATTCTATACTCAGTTTGAAATGTTTTGCTTTCGACCTGTAATATAAATAAAAGGTTAAATAAAAATAAAATAGCTGGCTAGAATAACTTACAATCTAAAGTTAGCAGGCTTGGGATAATTTAGTGACTTGACATAAGAGAAAACTGCTGATGCACAACCAAATTTCGAAATGGCACCTTGTATTATTCTATAACAGTAAGTTGAGACCCAACAGAAATGTTCCAGATTGACTGACTTTGTCTTAAAAGTAATGGACTGTCATTTCTCTTTGCTTATTTGAGCTGTTCTTGCCATAATATAGACTTGGTCTTTTACCAAATAGGGCTATCTTCTGTATACCACCTTGTGTGGGAAAAAGTACTAAATTGTCATACTTGAGTACAAGTAAAGATACCTTAATAGAAAATGACTCAAGGTAAAAGTCACCCAGTAAAATACTGCTTGAGCAAAAGTCTAAAAGTATTTGGTTTTAAATATACTTAAGTATCAAAAGTAAATTGAATTTCTAAAATGTACTTACAGTGGGAGAACAAGTATTTGATACACTGCCGATTTTGCAGGTTTTCCTACTTACAAAGCATGTAGAAGTCTGTAATTGTTATCATAGGTACACTTCAACTGTGAGAGACGGAATCTAAAACAAAAATCCAGAAAATCACATTGTATGATTTTTTAAGTAATTAATTTGCATTTTATTGCATGACATAAGTATTTGATACATCAGAAAAGCAGAACCTAATATTTGATACAGAAACCTTTGTTTGCAATTAGAGATCATACGTTTCCTGTAGTTCTTGACCAGGTTTGCACACACTGAAGCAGTGTGCCTAAAGTAAAGGTAAAAATCTAAACCATTTAAAATTCCTTATATTAAGCAAACAGACG
The DNA here is from genome assembly GCF_023373465.1 of Oncorhynchus keta. NCBI lineage: Eukaryota > Metazoa > Chordata > Actinopteri > Salmoniformes > Salmonidae > Oncorhynchus > Oncorhynchus keta. Next base: position 2,465 of record NW_026278594.1, on the reverse strand, counting down.
GCAAATTTTTTTTTTTTTATTGACGGATAGCCAGGGGCACACTCACGACAATTTACAAATTAAGCATTTGTGTTTTGTGAGTTCTTCAGATCAGAGGCAGTAGGGATGACAAGGGATGTTCTCTTGATAAGTGTGTGAATTGGACCATTTTCCTGTCAAAATGTAACAAGTACTTTTTGGGTGTCAGGAAAATGTAAAAAGTACATTATCAATGGCCCCCATTGATTGTGTTAGTCAATCTCACAGATGTTTTTATTTCTTAACCTTTATTTAACTAGGCAAGTCTGTCACCCAGAATCCGTTTCCTGAGTCTGTTTTTTGCCTGTGTTCTGTCCTGGAGTGTTTTCCGGCGCCCTGGAACGCACCCTGTCTGGTTGCCGGGCAACGTAGCTAGTTGGGAGTTCTGATTACCCGCACCTGTATCCCATCAGCTATCTGCACACCTGGTCCTGATCATCATCTCTCCTCTTCATAAGCCCGGACCTGACATCCATTCCCTGCCGGATCGTTAGCCATGAACATTACTCACCCGGATCATTTACCTCATTCCGCCTGGTGCGTCGGAGGATTCCGCTACCCCATTGGATCCACCTATTTACTCCCATCAACTCACCACCGCTGCCTGCTCACGCCACCTGGATATATCTACCCATTCACATTCACTTGTAAATAAATACTCACCTTCTTCCTACTCTCCTTTGTCTGGTCTGCTTCTGGGTTCGATTCTGACAGAACGTGACAAAGTCAGTTAATTCTCCAAGCCTAGGCATCCCGCTAATGGAACAATGGGTGAAACTGGAGGACTCACAATTCAAATAAATAATCATAAATATTATGGATTTAGGTACATGTGTCTTATATTGGTTGAAAGCTTAAATTCCTGTTAATCTAACTGCTGTCTGATTTACGGCTATTACAGTGAAAACATGCCATGTCATTTGTTTGAGGACGGCGCCCATCAAAATATTTTTCCACCGGCACAGGTTTCATAAATTCACAAATGGCGATTAAATACTCACTTACTTTTTGAAAATCTTCCTCTGATTTGTCATCCCAAGGGTTTAGCTATACAATGTAGTGTAGTTTTGTTAGATGAAATCCTTCTTTATATCCCAAAAGTCTGTTTAGTTAGGCGCCATCGATTTAAGTAATCCACTCGTTCAACATGGAGAGAAAGATCAAAATCTACCTAAACTTTGTTCCAACAAGTCAAAATACGTTTCTATTTACTCTCAGATACCCTAAAATGTAATCAAAACTATTATTTCTTACGGAAAGTAGTATGTTCAATAGGAAACAGATTTTAGCAGGTGTGTCCTGTCTTCATAGCGCGCGCAAACACGAATTTCCAAGACTGTCCCTGTACTAAAACTGATATTTGTTATTCGTTTGGACTTGCAGAAGCCTGAAACCTTTAACATACACCATGCACAACACCTGTGGAAGCCACTAGGGAATCCGCATCCAGGTAGCTAATTCTCAGTATGCCCTTATACTGGCCATTCTAAGAGGATGGTCTCTCAAAAGAAACAACATTACAGTTGGTTTTTCTTTGAATTTTCTCCTACCATATCTATTGTGTTTGATTGTCCTACAATATTTTCAAACTTCTGTGTTTTCTATCCAATGGTACCAATTATCTGCATACCCTGGCTTCAGGGCCTGAGCAACAGGCAGTTTACTTTGGGCACGTCATTCGGAAATTGAGATAAAATGAGCCTTAAGATATTTTAACCGCTCTAGGGTATGTGGGATACTAGCGTCCTATCTTGCCAACATCCAGTGACATTGCAGAGCGCCAAATTCAAATACAGAAATAGTCATTGTAAAAATTCAGAAAACAAAAACATATTTTACATAGGTTTAAAGATTAACTTCTTGTGAATCCAACCACGGTGTCAGATTTTTAAAATGCTTTACGGCGAAAGCATACCTTACAATTATTTGAGAAAATAGCCCAGCAGACAAATCATTAAACAGTAGCCAGCCAAGTAGAAGAGTTACACAAGTCAGTAATAGAGAAAATTAATCCCTTACCTTTGATGATCTTCATATGGTTGCACTCGGAAGACATTCATTTACTCAATAAATGTTCCTTTTGTTCGATAAAGTCTCTTTATATCCAAAAACCTCTGTTTTGTTCGGCGTTTTCTTCTGTAATCCACAGGCTCAAACGCAGTCAAAACAGGCAGACAAAAAATCCAAATTGTATCCGTAAAGTTCATAGAAACATGTCAAACGATGTTTATATTCAATCCTCAGGTTGTTTTTAGCCTAAATGTTCTATAATATTTCAATGGGACTGTTGACATCTAGTGGAAGGCATAGGAACTGCAATTTGAGTCCTAAGTCGATGGATACTGTAATAGCATTGAATAGAAAACTACAAAACCAAAAAAGAAACTACTTCCTGAATGGATTTCTCTCAGGTTTTCGCCTGCCAAATCAGTTCGGTTATACTCACA
>NW_026278593.1:5000-6385 GCF_023373465.1 Oncorhynchus keta | reverse complement strand
AGTATGTTCTAGAACACATATAGTCTAGTATGTACCCAGTATGTTCTAGAACACATATAGTCTAGTATGTACCCAGTATGTTCTAGAACACATATAGTCTAGTATGTACCCAGTATGTTCTAGAACACATATAGTCTAGTATGTACCCAGTATGTTCTAGAACACATATAGTCTAGTATGTGCCCAGTATGTTCTAGAACACATACCATCTAGTATGTACCCAGTATGTTCTGGAACACATATAGTCTAGTATGTACCCAGTATGTTCTAGAACACATATAATTCTAGTATGTACCCAGTATGTTCTAGAACACATATAGTCTAGTATGTACCCAGTATGTTTCTAGAACACATATAGTCTAATTATGTACAGTATGTTCCTAGAACACATATAGTCTAGTATGCCCAATTATGTTCTAGAACACATATAGTCTAGTATGTACCCAGTATGTTCTAGAACACATATAGTCTAGTATGTACCCAGTATGTTCTAGAACACATATAGTCTATTATATACAGTATGTTTTCTAGAACACATAGTCTAGTATGTACCCAGTATGTTCTAGAACACACTTATAGTCTAGTATGTACCCAGTATGTTCTGGAACACTATAGTCTAGTATGTACCCAGTATGTTCTAGAACACATATAGTCTAGTATGTACCCAGTATGTTCTAGAACACACTATAGTCTAGTATGTTACCCAGTATGTTCCTAGAACACATATAGTCTAGTATGTACCCAGTATGTTCTGGAACACATATAGTCTGGTAATAATACTTGGTGTTCTGGAACCACATATAGTCTAGTATGTACCCAGTATGTTCTAGAACACATATAGTCTAGTATGTACCCAGTATGTTCTAGAACATATAGTCTAGTATGTACCCAGTATGTTCTGGAACACATATAGTCTAGTATGTACCCAATATGTTCTAGAACACATATAGTCTAGTATGTACCCAGTATGTTCTAGAACACATATAGTCTAGTATGTACCCAGTATGTTCTAGAACACATATAGTCTAGTATGTACAGTATGTTCTAGAACATATATAGTCTAGTATGTACCCAGTATGTTCTAGAACACATATAGTCTAGTATGTACCCAGTATGTTCTAGAACACATATAGTCTAGTATGTACCCAGTATGTTCTAGAACATAGTCTAGTATGTACCCAGTATGTTCTAGAACACATATAGTCTAGTATGTACCCAGTATGTTCTGGAACACATATAGTCTAGTATGTACTGTTGAACAGTTCAACTCCTAGACGGATCAAAAGGAAGACCACAGAGCATCATCCTGTTCCACAGGAAATCGTTGACAGCCATAAACAACACACAAAATAGTCGTTTCCTGTTCCTCCCCTGGATTTAACTGG